>NW_013171829.1:253480-273635 GCF_000151665.1 Blastocystis hominis
AACTTTCCAAGTTCACCAGAGGCAACTCCGGGGTCCTGGATGGAACAGACTACATGACCGTGGAGGAATTAATACTACAAAACTTCAGAGAAGCAGAACAAAGAAAGAAGACACGCACACAAGGCGATATCTCCAGCACAATACCGGATGCGCCAATAGAAAGACCATCTATGGATATTCCAGAACCAGGAGAAGAGGTATATTACTCAAGTAGCGAAACAGAGAATTCTTCATCAACAATGTCAGAAGCAGAAGATCAAGAGAGAGAGTTTACGATAGATGAAATATGGAATCAAACACCAGAAACCTCTATTGCACCTCAACATGAATTTCAGAGAATACCAGTACCAAGAGGAACATCTGCCGTAACGAAGAAGAAATTAATAGATCAACAGGAAGAAATAATGAAACTAAGAAAAGAGCTACAAAATATGCAAGACGATCTAGAAAGCTTATGGGATAAACAAATAACAACACAACAAGAATTAGAAATGGCACAATCAGAAAAGGAGGGCATGAAAGACGAATGGAAGGAGCAGCAACAAAATTTAATGCGTCTAATGAGCCAATACGAGGAAGAGCTACAAAAAACATCAAACAGAGCGATATACTACGAAAATGAACTACATCGCAGAGAATCAGACTTCCAAGAGAATAAAAAATTCTGGGAGGAAACCAAACAAAAACAGACACAGCATATAAGACAGCTACAAAAAGAAATGGAGGACATGAACAGAGATTTCATTACTACAATGCAAACAGCTGATCACAGATTAAAAAACATGGAACTAAACTTACGTGACAAAGAACAACTAATGAGAGAAAGAGAGCAAAGACATCAAAGACAAATGAATGAAATTTACACCTCCTTTAGCGTAGCACTAGATCAGCAAAGACAAAACGCAGAGAGAAGATTACTCACAGAAAGAAGTCAAGCAGAGGCACATATACTATCTCAAGAAGAGAGACTACAAAACCAAGAACAACTAATAAATCAACAAGTGAATGAACTAAATCGACAGGACACAATAATACAAGAACAACAAGCGGAAATACTACACAATGAAAATACAATCGCTGATATGCATGAACAAATGTACCAAATGAATGAAAGACAAAACGAAATTATAACAACGGCATACGCAGAACCTGGTTCATCACTAATGACAGCAAACCATCTCGCAATAGCAGGGTACAGAAAAGCAATTGGTGATGGAAGAGAAATAATATGGGACGCTGCAACACTAACTAATGGAGGAAATCACTATGTTATTCCTAATCTCGAAAAATCTTACTTCGTAAACTGGGTAAAGAGCAACACACTAGACAAACTAGCATTAAAACATGGATTACTAAAGAAACGCGGAACAGGATATATTAATTACCATTTATGGGGCGATAATTATATCAGTGGAAGAACAGCATACAATACTATATTACAATTTACTGACGCGACGAACAAAGTTTTAAACGCAGCTGAAAAAGCAAAACAAGGACTACAAATCAACACAGATGAACAATTAGCAATAGGTGTAGCAAGTAGAATCTACCAAGATCCAGAAGCAACAGGTATGCAAGATCAACCACGATTACTAAGAAACCTACTATTAGCCTACGAATCATGGTTAGGAAATAGAAGACAAGTCTTAATGTAATTTGTTTGTAAAAAACACAAGTCCAAGTCTAAGAATAAATCCTACAAGTACGAGTCCGAGTCTAAGTCAAGTCTAGTGGTAGACTTGATTCTAAAAGAGTATATATTATGATTCATTTATATACTATTATCAAGTCGAGTCACACTACGTGTGACGGTGCGAAGCACCAGACTTGATAATAGTATATAAATGAATCATAACAAATAAAAATTAACAAACAAACAGTTCATTGACCTGCAGGAGATCTTGAGCGGGTTGTTCACCGCCTGTTACGTCCGTACCTTCCACCCTTTTACTTCTTCCCAGTAGCCCACCTCTGGGATCTGCTTGCTATCCCTTTATGCCACATACTATATAGAGTGAGCCATTGGTAGAAAGTGCTTTGCAAGAATCTTGCTACTTCCTCACAAACGACCAACTCACTCTCCTCACCAAAAGATATTCCATTACCACTACACGGATCCTGGATTGTATCACAATCCTTCCTTCATTCCGTCCTGTGTTTAGAATCGTATCATCCTTCCTTCCTTCCTTCCTTCCCAAGGCTCTCTGAACCAAAATATTACCTAGACGAGGTACACACAGAGAACCAATTCCATGTCCTCTCCTGTACCAGTCGTAGACGCTTTCGGTTCGACGGGTCCAAAACAGTCCTCTTACTGTCAGTCCATCTTGATCTTGTCCTCGTTCCAGTCTTGTCCAAAGTCTTGTCCGCAGATAAATCCTTGTCCTTGTCTGAGCACTTGGCCGCGATCTTGAAAAACTCGTCGATTCCAGACTGTCTACTCTTCTTCCTACCCGGTACCTGTGGCAAAGAGGTCACCTTAACCGGCGCCGAAAAGCTAGTTGGTGGGTGTGATAGCGACACAACTAACTGTTCCCTCTTAGGTACGCCCCCAGGCGTCGAAACTCTCCCGCTCTCTACTTGATCTCCCCTTGCAGGTCCAACACTAAGATCCGACTTTGTCCCTCCGCGTCTCGGACTTGTGTCCTTCTCTAACACTCGTGTCAACCTACTAGCTGCCTCTGAGTCGTTCGGACTATCGGGCAGAGGTAGGGCATCCCTCTTCACAGACTTCCTTTTCACTCCCTGTATTTCTGCTTTGCGGGTCGACACATCATCCAATCCGAGAACCATCCGGATCAGAGAAAGGATCCACGTCACACTCCTCGCCCAACATGAGCCTCTCTCTGATCCTCCGGACCAAAGCCAATCTTTCTTTCATATATCTCCGGCATTTAAAGAGGAAGTGCTCTAGGGTCTCCTTCTCGCACTCTCCACAGCAAGGACACTTGCACCCTTCTGGCCCCTCTAGCTTAGGGTAGCGCGTCTCCACACAACACCAGCTCCCACAGCGCATTTCCAGGATTACCTGACACCCTCTCGCCAACTCCGGATGCCTGAACCACAAGTCCAGGTAGCGCCGGTTGATGGCTCGTCCTCTTGTCAAGTACATCCTCAGAAACTGCGCATCGCTCTCCTGCAGCTGGCGTATCCAAAGGCGTGGAATCATCCTCCGTACCAGATCTCTGGCCGAAAAAGGACTTCCGTTTCGTGGCTCTCCACCCCACATCTCGAATGCCATCTGGACATGGCACTTCCGCCTCTCATCTAGCCACCGCGCCGGAACCTCCTTACCGCATGCCAGGTGATCATCGATGATCCCTCTACCTACCGTCTGCAGCACTTCCTGTGCTATCCTCTCCGTCGTCTTCAGGTAGGTGTTCTTCGTTGACCACCATTCCAGCCTACTCTCTATGAGATCGCCCAACGTGCGACTCAACCACCTCCCCTTCCACATGCATCGCAATCGCTTTGATACCAGAATAGGATACACCGGAGGCATATCCAACTCCAGTTCCAACGATGGAATGCATGCAGAAAACTTCCCCGTGGCTTGTAGGATGTAATTGAGACCTCTGTTTAGCACCGATTGTACACTCCTTGCCTCATCCTTGTTTCCGCCCCATACTTCTGCTCCATAGAGCCCGGATGTCAGCACTACACTCTGAAGTACTTTGACTCTTAACTGTGCCGGAATTCTGTAGTTGCATAGGAATCGCTTTTGGCTACCTAGGAGCATCTCCATCCTCCCAATTCTCGCCTTCATCATCCCTTTACTGTCCAGTTTGGGGGTGATCTTCACTCCTAAGTAGGTATATTCCTTAACTACCGCTATCGGTTCTCCTTGGAGAATCCATTCTCTTCCTTCATAGTTTGCGTTCTTCTCGGCAGTACCAAATAGCATCACACCACATTTGGCATGCCCCACAGACATCTCCCATGTATTCGCCCACTCCGAGACATGATCCAGCAACTTCTGCAATCTGTCTGCCGTCCTCGCAAATACCACAATGTCATCCGCAAACATCAGACCCTCAACCTTGGGTTCCCAAGAGAATAGTCTCTTCTTCGGTTTAGGGAGGATATCGTTAATGAAGATCGAGAACAATATCGGAGATAGTGGACAGCCTTGACGTAGACCTCTCTCTAAGGGTACTTTCGGGGATCGCAATTGACCCACTCGTACGCTTATGTAAGATCGGTCATACAGGGTTCGGATAAAATTGTACGTTTTACCCGATATCCCGTAAGCTCGTAACTTATACAACAGTGCTTCATGGGGGACCGTATCATACGCCTTCTTAAAATCGATAAAGCATGCAAATGCCTGCAACTCGTCTTCCGGCAGCCTTATCCGATTTTTCACCGCTCGCGCTTCGATAGTCCATCGTTGTATAATCTCGATCAAAGCTCCGACCTGCCCTACACACTCCTGTTCTGGACGGAAACCCGCCTGGGCATCCGACAGGAAGTGCTCCTTCTCAAAGACGGAGCTGATACGACAAGCTATCACTGCCGCCACGATCTTCACGCACACAGGCATCAAACTGATACCTCTGTAATTGTTCATGTCCGTCAAATCTCCCTTTTTCGGTACCGAAACTACCGTAGAAGTCATCAAGTCCTCTGGTATGTTCCCATGGAAGATGGCATTCAGTACTCTCAGCAATATGTACGCTAATCCCCGATCCCCTCGAGGCCACTTATTTCGCGTTATTGCCTTGTACACTTCTCCTGGAATACCATCTATACCCGAGGCCTTCCCATTTGCCATCGTCTTCACTACTTCTCGAACCTCCTTCCAGGATATGTCTTTATTCCAGTACTCTTCGCTCCCGCACATACCCTGGTTTTGAGGCTTGTTCACCTCAAACTTCTCCCAGTATCCGAGATCCTTGCTATGGCCATTTCCCTTTGACCCTAGCTTCCTGTAGTGTTCAGCCCACAAGTCAGCCACTTCGTGCTCATCGGTACACAGCCTACCACTTGCATGATCCTTTATCACCATCGCCTTCCTGCTCTTCTCCTCGTTCAGCTGTTTCCCTATCCATTGCCACAGTCTGCGGCTATCATTCCGGAGTTGGGATTCTATACCGCTATGAATCGCACGTATCTTCTCTTCTTCCTTGTACTGCTTTATGGCTCTCTGGCACTTCTTCATCAGGGCTCTCTCTTCCTGCGATAGTTCCTCTCCTCTGTGTCTCTTCTTCAGTAAATTCCGTCTCTTCTCCGCCAATCTCTTTATCTTCCTCGGAAACGGCTTCTTTACTCTTCTACCAGGTTTGGGCGCTCGGACCATTCCTTTCTGCTCCAGCGAGTCCTTCAATTCCACTAGGAATCGAGACACAGCCTCGCTACTCTCGCCCTCTATCAACCCCTGGTACCGGCTGATGTCAAACTTGGAGTCATCCAAATCATCCTCCAAGCGTCGGAGTACTGCAAATCGGTTCACACTTTTGTACACCGGACCTGAAGTCTTCTGCACAAAACTCAGAGTTGCAGATAATCCATTATGATCTGAGATTTTCGAATCCACTACCGAGACTTGGCTACACTTTGCTCTTCCTCCAATCGAATGTAAAATATAGTCGATAACGCTTACACTCCTTCCTCTCTTGAAGGTTACTTCTCCTCTCCCCATTGGAGCTACCTCCACGGGAATCTGCGTGGCCTCGAATCCAGTTCTTCACCTCCGAGGGAGTCATGTTGAAGTCTCCCATGTACCACCAAATTCACATATCTTCCTATCTCCCGCGTAACCCATTATCTTCTTCTTCAGATCTTCTATCACCACTTCCTTCTTCCCCCCAGCATTCGCTGTAGGGATGTACACGTTGCAGATCACAAGCTTCTTCTCGCCTCGGCCACACCGAATCCAGATCATATTCTCTGTGATCTCGAGCACCTCGGGAAACATGTCTCTCTGAACGATCGTCGCTATTCCCAGGTTTCCTTTCACCAGCTTCTTCGGCCGGTGTTCGAAAACCACACAGCCCGGAACTTTCCAAACTTCATCACGTTCCGTCCGTTTCGTCTCCTGTAGCGCCAATACGTTCGCACCCACCTCATTCATGTAGTTCAGGATTTCGATCTTCTTCTTCTTCACTGTCCCTACATTATGGGTTGCCACGCCGTACACCAGTCTCCTGTCAAATTGGTATTTCTTCCCCTTTGGTCGCCGGGGATTCTGGAGAAACACTCTCACTCGGAATCCCATATGGTTTCCAAGCACTGAGAAAGGGGTCACAAACTTATCGTTCGTGATTCCCTTCCCAGTCACTTTGAAGAAGCGCTCTTGGCCAATTTTGCGGAGAATTGTCACTCGGACGTCCTGCACTATCGATTCCAGTTCGCACACTTCCACCAACCGGTATATCAACTTGTACACCAGTTTCACGTTGCCCTCTAGCAATCCATAGATTCTCAGGTGTTCGCCCTTCCTCGGTTCACACACTACTTCCTGCGTCGTATCCGAGTCTTTACGGCCTTCCTCGTTTCCTTTCTCTTCTTTCTTCGGTTTTCCTCTTCTACCTCGTCTCGACTTCTTCTTATTTTTCTTCTCCTCTTCTATCTCCGCTACCGTCTCCTTTGCCTTCTTAATGGCTGCCTCTAGATAGCGGTCGTCTTCCAGCGAGGTATTCTCTACCGATATCTCCTTCGCATCTTGCTCTTCCTTCACAGATATCTGCTTCTCTGATTCTTTGTCAGGCTCTGCCAAAAGTTCCTCTTTGCTCGGACCTTCGTTTCTTACCTCCCTCTCCCCTTCCACACATTCCTTCTGGGGAGGAACTACCAAACCATCTGTATCGATGTTTATCCGGTAAGACTCCACAAGTCCGCGGTCTTCCATAGACCAAACCTCAGGACCTTCCGAACCTTCTCGCCATCTCTCAACCTCCTCCTTCTCCACATCACTCTTAGGTTCGCTTTCCTCTGCCTGCGGTAAGCACTTCCTCTCGGGCACTCGGACCATCATATCCTCGTCCCAACTTTGGCTTCGCCTGTGCCACTTCACTTCAGGTCTGTGTACTTCGTCTCCTCTGTTGTGCAATACTTTACTCTCTCCCTCTCTACCGAGGGTCTTCATCGTCATCTCTTCTTGCAAGGGTTTCCTCTTCTCCTCCTCCTCACTCTCTTCTTGATCCACCTGGACATTCACTTTCACAGGTGTGACCACTCTGCAGTGTGAATTGGGGATAGTATCTCGTCTCGGTGAATGTTCTCGCGTTGAGGCGTTACTATAGTGAGATCTCTCACTCTCGGGGCTCGAGGGTCTCCAGCCACCCAGAGGGCTGCTCTTCCTTTCCTCTACCTCAAGCCATCCATCAACACTATCCGTCACCGAGTTCTCCATCGTGGAGTCACTCCAATATCCATTCTCGTTTTCATCCATCAAGACTTCCAGGTACTCTTCTTTCGACCAATCCATGGGTGTCGTAGAAGGAGAGGACACTTCACTGCTACTCTCCTCCTCCTCCCTGTCCCAATTCTGCCTTCCTTCCTCTGAGTACCTCCTTGTCTCTTCCTCTTTAGGATATTCTTCGACCTCCCTTGCTTCGATACTCTCCTCACTCCATATCCTTCCGGGATTCTCTTGCTCCTTTGTTTCCATGGGGTGTTCCTTGGGTCCCGCTAGACACGTCTTCTCTACCGGGATATGCCCCACTTCCGTTTCTTCTTCCTTGGACATAGGTTTGTCACTCTTCGCATCACAGCTTTCTTCTATCGGGTCTGACGGTCTCACTGGCACCTCCATTCTCTCAAGCACCTGGGGCGACTCTGTCTTCTGGGGTCCATTGGTTCCTTTGGTTCCATTGGGCACCTTGGTTCCCTTCGGCTCCTGTAGCCGTACTCTTTGAACCCTCTCTACTGTCGTCCTTCGTGCTTCCTCTCGGTTCTTCTCTTCCTTCACGGTGCTATCGTCTCCCTTTCTCTCTGCCTGTGATTTCTTCTCCGATGCCTTCGCTTCTAGCTCAACCTCCTTCCTTCTCGCCTCTCCCTTCTTTCCTCTTCCTTCTTCTTTCTTGGCTTCCAGAATTGGTTTCAGCTTCTTGTACTCTTCTCTACCCACTCTTATTCTATATGGTACTGTACCTCGCCTCCTTCTCTCTGTCTTGGCTGGTACCATATCTCCTCCAAAAGTGGACATTTCCAACGAATTCGAGTACTCCCATCGCATCCTGCAACTCTTTGAACCCTGTCCTCTCTCTTCCCAAAGATAAGAGAAAGCAGAAAAATCAGTGTTTAATTTCCCAGATGGGAAGGCAAATATACTGTCGGAATGAATTGGGCTCAATTTACTACAAATCGACCCCTCATCCACCAAATCAAGTGGTGTATCCAAATTCGCATTCTTATCCGACATTTCAGAATGAACCTTCTTATACGGCGGGACATTCTTCTGTTGGACCGTATTCGTCCTCTCTGATAAATCGCACTCTCGCTTCCTCTCCCTGTCAGTGCGGGACACCTTCAGGTCTTCTTTGTCACCGCTGGATTGCGTATTCATCGTCTTCTTCCCACTCATACTTAAGCTGGCTTCATTCTTATTCGCACACGATTCTTCTTTCACAGCCGCTTCAGAACTCAATATTCCTGTCGAATTTGAGTTTCCCAATGTCTTCTTTGCATTCTCTTTCTTATTTCCTCTCCACCACAGAAAGTTGAAAAAATCGAAAAATCGTTTACCATAGGGAGAATCGACATTTTGCTCCGAACTACTTGTGATTACTATACTGCTCTTGCTCTCTTTCTCCTTCTTCTTCTTCACTTCTTCACAGGGCAGCTCACAATCCTTCTTCTCTTCCAGCAAACTCGACTCTACCTTTGTTGAAGGCGAAACCTCTTTTGGTTCAATCGGCTTGACCTCCTCTTCCAAATGCACTCTTTTACTCTCCGTGTGTCGCAATACCACTTCTTCCTTTTCACCTCCGGGTCTCTTCACACGGTTCTCACTATTCTTCTCTTGCGTTTTTATCGGAGTTTTGCCGTGGTTGGGAGATTTCGTACCAGTCCTTCTTGATTTTGATTTCTTTTCACTAGAATGCTTCTTCACGATCGTCTTCTTCTTCTTCATTTCTTTGTTCATTGGGATTACCTCAGGCTGTTTTCTCTCACTGTCCTCTTTTAACTTCTTACAAGAGCCCTTGCCTTCTTCTTCTTCTTTCTGTATCTGCACAACTTGTTCTTTTAACTGATTTTCTTCAGTACTTTCAACCGGTTTTTTCACAGACACCTCCACCGAACTCTTCGTTGACGTCCTTCGGCTCTTCACTAACCTCTCATTCTTCCTAAGCTGCGGAAAACCAGTCTTCCGGAGACACTTCATCAAGAATCGTATACTTCTTCTCCAAGTACAAGCTATATCAAACTCGTCTTGCACGTGCTCTTGGAGGCGTTTCAACGCCATCAAGACGAGTTTTTCGGGTGCTATCATTTCACCCAAAAATAACTCCCACACCTGATTAGCTAATCCAATCAGTTCATCGTATTTATTGGGTGAACCACTTTTTGTCCAGTCAAAGTGGTGAGGTCCCAGGCATGATTGAAGGCCATCAATACTCGATACCCTCCTGGATTCCTGCCTTTGTGGATCCGCTCGTACTCCCCTATCTAGATTCTTGGCACTCTCCGTGTAGCCTTCCTTCGCTTCCCCTCGTGCGCTCAGACCCAACACTTCTCTTAAACACGCAGAGAGTATATGAAAGAAAAACTGCTCGATCCTCACCCCTGTTCTCTTCATGAGATCTGCATCAACCCCCTCCACAGAAGAGAGAGCGGTCTGCTGCAAAAGACCCCATCCTCCACTCTCGATCCCCCTATCCTCAGTGACCTCCAGTAAGATCTCCAAGCGTGTCGATTTCAGCGAAATCGGTCTCGTCATTAGAGTGGTCCTGGGTGGATAAAAAAATAGGGAACTTGAGCTGGGTTTAGACCTTCGTGAGATAGGTTAGTTTGAAGATCCATAATGGGGAAATGGAGGTATTAGAAAAATGCATTTTGTGAATTTTTGAAATATCAAATAATAGTACGGTTCTAAAGATATGTATTTGAGTATATAGAAGTTGAAATGAGGCCGCTGGCGAGATATGGAAGAAAGTACGTGATGAAGAAGATTTCCTAAAAAAATGTTGGATTGCTAGTTAAGTGGATAAAAGTTGGATTGAGTAATGTTTGAGTGATAAGGATGGGATGGTTGATGAAATAGTGTGAAAGTGTATTAGTTGTAGTCAATATGAATGAAGGAGTGAAGAAAGATGGTTTGTAGACGACCACGAAGTTGGTTGAGGTTGTAATATTTGGAGTTAGGGTTAGTTGAACTAGGAATCTAGACTTAAGGTGGTGAATAGTATAGATGATAGTGCATATTTGAATAGATTTTAGTTTTGTTTCTTTTATAAATATATGATTTGAATATCGAGATTTCTAATTGATATTGGATAGGATATGATTTAGGGTAATAAACAAACAAACAAACAAGGAACGAAAGAGAGAAAGAATTCACTGACCTGTAGGTGATCTTGAGCGGGTCGTTGACCGCCTATTAGCCTTGGACTTGTTCCCAGTAGCTGACTTGCGGGGTCGGCTTGGCATCCCTTTATGCCACATACCATATGGAGTAAGCCATTCATAGTAAGTCCTTTGCAAGAATCTTGTTACTTCCTCACAACCGACCAGCTCATCTTTCTTACCAAAAGACTTCCCACAACCAATACGCGGTGTCTGGATTTTATCACAATCCTTTCTTCCTTCCTTCCTTCCTTCCTTCCTTCCTTCCTTCCTTCCTTCCTTCCTTCCTTCCTTCCTTCCTGTGCTCAGAATCCAATCATTGTTCCGTTCTGAACTATCCATTATTAACCCAAGGCTCTCCCAACCATGATTTTCCCTAGACGAGGTACATAGAGAACCATACCATTTCTCATCGAATCCTTCACAATGTCGCCACAGTTCTCAGAATTGATCCTTTCAATGACCTTCTGTCCCAAGGATCCTCTCGGAATATCACCACAGTCACCAAAGCCACATAACGAGACTCTCAAATCCACCGGGTCCTGACACTTCAAAATCGAGAGAAATTGGCTATCCAGAGCGATGTGAGTATAAACTTGACACACATAACCACAATCCGCAGTCGAAAACGTCGAATTAGTAGTCATCGAAGCAGTTGTAGAAACAATGCGAGTACCTTTGTCTCCCTTTCTCTCTATCTGCAATTTCTTCTCCGATGCCTTCGCTTCTAGCTCAACCTCCTTCATTCTCGCCTCTCCCTTCTTTCTTCTTTCTTGGCTTCCAGAATTGGTTTCAGCTTCTTGTACTCTTCTCTACCCACTCTCAATCATTCTATATGGTACTCTACCCCGCATCCTTCTCTCTGTCTTTGATGGCGTAAACAACAGCGCCAGATCCTCTATAGACTCCTTCCTTGCTTCCTTCTAGAGGGTTCTTCCATGCCAGAGTGTGTGGTATCATGTCTCTTCCAAAAGTGGACATTTCCAACGAATTCCAGTACTCCCATCGCATCCTACAACTCTCTGAACCACGTCCTCTCTCTACCCCAAAAATCGTGAAAACTTCAAAATAACGACTAAGCTTTTCCCCATGTGGAAGGGCAAATTTTCACTCCGATCAATTTGTGCTCAATGCATCGCAAATCGAATCCTCATTCATCTCCTTAAGCGCTGTATCCAAATTGGCATACTTAGTTGACATTTTAGAATGGTCCTTCTTATAAGGCTGAGAAATTTTGTATTGCATGCTCGTCCTATCCTCTAATGAATTTTACTTTTACTTTTGCTCTTTGTTGTTACACGAAAACTTCTACTCCATTTTTGTCATCACTGGTTATCTTTTTAATACCATTTTCACTTATATATTATGTATATAAAATACTCTTCCTATTTATACATAGCCCATCTTCATTCTTGTTTCGAACAGTAATCTCTTTCACTACTGCTTCCAAAATTGTATTCCTCTCATATTTGAGTTAATTTATGCCTCCCTGTACTCTACATAAAATTTCTTCTTCATTTGAGAAAAATGAAAAATTCGAAAAAGCGCTTTTGCCCATAGGGAAAAGACTAAGCATAGAAATTTTCACTCCGATCAATTTGTGCTCAATGCATTGCAAATCGAATCCTCATTTATTATATTAAGCGCTGTATCCAAATTCGCATTCTTGTTTGACATTTCAGAATGGTCCTTCTTATAAGGCTGAGAAATTTTGTATTGCATGCTCGTCCTATCCTCTAATGAATTTTACTTTTACTTTTGCTCTTTGTTGATACACGAAATCTTCTACTCCATTTTTGTCGCCATTTACTATCTTTTCAATACTGTTTTCACTTATATTTTCTACATTTAAAATACTCTTCCTATTCATACATAGCCCATCTTCATTCTTGTTTCGAACAGTAATCTCTTTCACTACTGCTTCCAAAATTGTATTCCTCTCATATTTGAGTTAATTTATGCCTCCCTGTACTCTACATAAAATTTCTTCTTCATTTGAGAAAAATGAAAAATTCGAAAAAGCGCTTTGCCCATAGGGGAAAAGACTAAGCATAGAAATTTTCACTCCGATCAATTTGTGCTCAATGCATTGCAAATCGAATCCTCATTTATTATATTAAGCGCTGTATCCAAATTCGCATTCTTGTTTGACATTTCAGAATGGTCCTTCTTATAAGGCTGAGAAATTTTGTATTGCATGCTCGTTGTGCCCTCTAATGAATTGTACTTTTACTTTTGCTCTATGTTAGTACGGGACACCTTCAGGTCTTCTTTGTCACCACTGGTTATATTTTCCATACTATCTTCACTCATATATACTGTATCCATATTCTTTTTTCCTTTTATCCATAGGGTGTCTTCATTCCTATTTGTATACGATTCTTCTTTCACAGCCGCTTCAATACTATACATTCCTGTCGAATTTGAGTTTCCCAATGTCTTCTTTGCATTCTCTTTCTTATTTCCTCTACACCACACAAAATTGAAAAATCGAAAAATCGTTTACCACACATAGGGAGAATCAACATTTTGCTCCAAACAACTTGTGATTACTATACTGCTCTTGCTCTCTCTCTCGCTCTCTTTCTTCTTCTTCTTCTTCTTCTTCACTTCTTCACAGGGCAGCTCACAATCCTTCTTCTCTTCCAGCAAACTCCACTCTACCTTTGTTGAAGGCGAAACCTCTTTTGGTTCAATCGGCTTGACCTCCTCTTCCAAACGCACTCTTTTACTCTCCATGTGTCGCAACACCACTTCTTCCTTTTCACCTCCGGGTCTCTTCACACGGTTCTCACTATTCTTCTCTTGCGTTTTTATCGGAGTTTTGCCGTGGTTGGGAGATTTCGTAACAGTCCTTCTTGATATTGATTTCTTATCACTAGAATGCTTCTTCTTCATTCCTGTGTTCATTGGGATTATCTCAGGCTGTTTTCTATCACTGTCCTCTCTCAACTTCTTACAAGAGCCCTTCCATTCTTCTTCTTTATCTACCTATCTGCACAACTTCTTCTTTTAACCGATTATCTTTAGTACTTTCAACCGGTTCCTTCACAGACACCTCCACCGAACTCTTCCTTGACGTCCTTCGGCTCTTCACTAACCTCTCATTCTTCCTAAACTGCAGAAAACTAGTCTTCCTTGTGGATACACTTCATCAAGAATCGTATACTTCTTCTCCAAGTACAAGCTATATCAAACTCGTCTTGCACGTGCTCTTGGAGGCGTTTCAACGCCATCAATACGAGTTTTTCGGGTGCTATCATTTCACCTAACAATAACGAACTCCCACACCTGATTAACTAATCCAATCAGTTCAGTTCAATTCAATTCATGATATTTTTTGTGTGAAATACTAGTACTTTGTGTGAAGTGAAAGTAATGAGGTCCCAGGCATGTTAGGAGACCATGAATACTCGATATCTCCATGGATTGTTGTCTTTGTAAATTGGTTCGTAGTCCTCTATCCAGATTCTTGGTACTCTTGAACGATCGGTAATGGCATAATATTGTGATATTAGAAAATGCATTTTGTGAATTTTTGAAAAATCAAAAAATAGTACGGTTCTAAAGATATGTATTTGAGTATATAGAAGTTGAAATGAGGCCGCTGGCGAGATATGGAAGAAAGTACGTGATGAAGAAGATTTCCTAAAAGAATGTTGGATTGCTAGTTAAGTGGATAAAAGTTGAATTGAGTAATGTTTGAGTGATAAGGATGAGATGGTTGATGAAATAGTGTGAAAGTATATTAGTTGTAGTCAATATGAATGAAGGAGTGAAGAAAGATGGTTTGTAGACGACCACGAAGTTGGTTGAGGTTGTAAGATTTGGAGTTAGGGTTAGTTGAACTAGGAATCTAGACTTAAGGTGGTGAATAGTATTGACGATAATGCATATTTGAATAGATTTTAGTTTTGTTTCTTTTATAAATATATGATTTGAATATCGAGATTTCTAATTGATATTGGATAGGATATGATTTAGGGTAATAAACAAACAAACAAACAAGGAACGAAAGAGAGAAAGAATTCACTGACCTGTAGGTGATCTTGAGCGGGTCGTTGACCGCCTATTAGCCTTGGACTTGTTCCCAGTAGCTGACTTGCGGGGTCGGCTTGTTTGCTTGCTTACTTCTAAGGGATATAGTTGTTTATAAACAAACAAACAAAGGATTGTTTGACGTGGAGGAGTTCTTAATTAGGTCATTGACCGACCAGTACGTCCCTTCCTTCCATTCGGTTTTAAACATGCTAGAGTTCGAGTTTGGGTTTAAGTTCTGGTTCATATTAAGTGGAATACTACTCTGATTTGTAAGGCAAGCATGCGAATATAAGGGTCGGCACAACTCTAGAATGTAATTGTAGGTTGGTAGCTCAATTGGTAGCTCGTTTACGAATTGATAGGTTGGTATGTAGCTAAGTTTGTGTAAATTGAATATTAGGGTTAGGTTTAGCATATTTATAATTTGTAAGAGTGGGTTGCGAGGGCTAAAATACATATCCATTAATCATAGCATGCCTTTCATGCTTGCATTGTTACTTAATAGCTGGTTAATTGCTTGTTTGATGTTAATAGTTAGGGTAGTGGTTCATATAACTGACATTTGTATGATTGGGTTAACAAACAAACAAACAAACAAATTATTGACCTGCAGGAGATCTTGAGCGGGCCGTTGACCGCCTGTTACGTCCGTACCTTCCGGCCTTGGACTTCTTCCCAGTAGCCGACCTCTTGGGTCTGCTTGCTATCCCTCTGCTCCAGATACCAAAAAGAGTAAGCCGATCATAGTGAGTGCTTTGCAAAAATTTTGCTAGTTCCTCACATACAACCAACTCACTCCTCTCCCCAAAGAACTTCTCACAACCAATACCTGGTGTCTGAATTTCCTCACAGTCCTTCCTTCCTGTGTTCGGGACCCAATTATCCCTCCCATGGCTATCCGAACTATGATTCTCCCCAGACGAGGTACACACAGAGCCAAAACCATTTCTCATCGAACCCTTGACAATATCTCTCCAGTCTGAACAATAAATTCTTTGAATGACCCTCCGTCCCAAGGATCCTCTCGGAATAACACTGCAATCACCAAAGCCACGTAGCGAGCCTCTCACATCCACCGGGTCCTTACACAATAGACATGGGCGAAATCGGCTGTCCACAGCGATATGAGTAGAAACTTGACACGCGTCACCAGAATCCGCAGTCGAAAACGTCGAATTAGCAGTCGTCGAAGCAGTCGTAGAAACAGCGCGAGAACCTTCGTCGTTCTTGTCCGGAGTAATTCCAGTTATCGGTAAGCTCTTCCCAGTCGTCCGTAGGGTCTGACATTCCGTATCCTTCCTATCGATTAAAGGTATAATCTCGGGGGTCTGAGAATCCTCGTCATCCGTGGGTGACTGTCGGTGTGTCACCCCTTTCAATCCTTGTGCAACCGATCGTTGCGTAACTTGAAAGCCAGCAGAGACTCTATTGGCTCATTGTCTGAAGTAGATCTGTCGTTTGTCGACAATCCGTGGGTGTCTCTCCATGTCCTCTCCTGTACCAGTCGAAGACGTTTTCGGTTCGACGGGTCCAAGACAGTCCTCCTACTGTCAGTCCATCTTGATCTTGTCCTTGTTCCAGTCTTGTCCAAAGTCTTGTCCTTGTCCGAAGTCTTGTCTGAAGTCTTGTCCGCAGATAAATCCTTGTCCTTGTCTGAGCACTTGGTCGCGATCTTGAAAAACTCGTCGATTCCAGACTGTCTATTCTTCTTCCTACCCGGTACCTGTGGCAAAGAGGTCACCTTAACCGGCGCCGAAAAGCTAGTTGGTGGGTGTGATAGCGACACAACTAACTGTTCCCTCTTAGGCACGCCCCCAGGCGTCGAAACTCTCCCGCTCTCTACTTGATCTCCCCTTGCAGGTCCAACACTAAGATCCGACTTTGTCCCTCCGCGTCTCGGACTTGTGTCCTTCTCTAACACTCGTGTCAACCTACTAGCTGCCTCTGAGTCGTTCGGACTATCGGGCAGAGGTAGGGCATCCCTCTTCACAGACTTCCTTTTCACTCCCTGTACTTCTGCTTTGTGGGTCGACACATCATCCAATCCGAGAACCATCCGGATCAGGGGCTCCACGTCACGCTCCTCGCCCAACGTGAGCCTCTCCCTGATCCTCCGGACCAAAGCCAATCTTTCTTTCATATATCTCCGGCATTTGAAGAGGAAGTGCTCTAGGGTCTCCCTCTCGCACTCTCCGCAGCAAGGACACTTACACCCTTCTGGCCCCTCTAGCTTAGGGTAGCGCGTCTCCACACAACACCAGCTCCCACAGCGCATTTCCAGGATTACCTGACACCCTCTCGCCAACTCCGGATGCCTGAACCACAAGTCCAGGTAGCGCCGGTTGATGGCTCGTCCTCTTGTCAAGTACGTCCTCAGAAACTGCGCAGTGCTCTCCTGCAGCTGGCGTATCCAAAGGCGTGGAATCATCCTCCGTACCAGATCTCTGGCCGAAAAAGGATTTCCGTTTCGTGGCTCTCCACCCCACATCTCGAATGCCATCTGGACATGGCACTTCCGCCTCTCATCTAGCCACCGCGCCGGAACCTCCTTACCGCATGCCAGGTGATCATCGATGATCCCTCTACCTACCGTCTGCAGCACTTCCTGTGCTATCCTCTCCGTCGTCTTCAGGTAGGTGTTCTTCGTTGACCACCATTCCAGCCTACTATCTATGAGATCGCCCAACGTGCGACTCAACCACCTCCCCTTCCACATACATCGCAATCGCTTTGACACCAGAATAGGATACACCGGAGGCATATCCAACTCCAGTTCCAACGATGGAATGCATGTGGAAAACTTCCCGGTGGCTTGTAGGATGTAATTGAGACCTCTGTTTAGCACTGATTGTACACTCCTTGCATCATCCTTGTTTCCGCCCCATACTTCTGCTGCCATAGAGCCCGGATGTCAGCACTACACTCTGAAGTACTTTGACTCTTAACTGTGCCGGAATTCTGTAGTTGCATAGGAATCGCTTTTGGCTACCTAGGAGCATCTCCATCCTCCCAATTCTCGCCTTCATCATCCCTTTACTGTCCAGTTTGGGGGTGATCTTCACTCCTAAGTAGGTATATTCCTCAACTACCGCTATCGGTTCTCCTTGGAGAATCCATTCTCTTCCTTCATAGTTTGCGTTCTTCTCGGCAGTACCAAATAGCATCACACCACATTTGGCATGCCCCACAGACATCTCCCATGTATTCGCCCACTCCGAGACATGATCCAGCAACTTCTGCAATCTGTCTGCCGTCCTCGCAAATACCACGATGTCATCCGCAAACATCAAACCCTCAACCTTGGGTTCCCAAGAGAATAGTCTCTTCTTTGGCTTAGGGAGGATATCGTTAATGAAGATCGAGAACAATATCGGAGATAGTGGACAGCCTTGACGTAGACCTCTCTCTAAGGGTACTTTCGGGGATCGCAATTGACCCACTCGTACGCTTATGTAAGATCGGTCATACAGGGTTCGGATAAAATTGTACGTTTTACCCGATATCCCGTAAGCTCGTAACTTATACAACAGTGCTTCATGGGGGACCGTATCGTACGCCTTCTTAAAATCGATAAAGCATGCAAATGCCTGCAACTCGTCTTCCGGCAGCCTTATCCGATTTTTCACCGCTCGCGCTTCGATAGTCCATCGTTGTATAATCTCGATCAAAGCTCCGACCTGCCCTACACACTCCTGTTCTGGGCGGAAACCCGCCTGGGCATCCGACAGGAAGTGCTCCTTCTCAAAGACGGAGCTGATACGACAAGCTATCACTGCCGCCACGATCTTCACGCACACAGGCATCAAGCTGATACCTCTGTAATTGTTCATGTCCGTCAAATCTCCCTTTTTCGGTACCGAAACTACCGTAGAAGTCATCAAGTCCTCTGGTATGTTCCCATGGAAGATGGCATTCAGTACTCTCAGCAATATGTACGCTAATCCCCGATCCCCTCGAGGCCACTTATTTCGCGTTATTGCCTTGTACACTTCTCCTGGAATACCATCTATACCCGAGGCCTTCCCGTTTGCCATCGTCTTCACTACTTCTCGAACCTCCTTCCAAGATATGTCCTTGTTCCAGTACTCTTCGCTCCCGCACATACCCTGGTTTTGAGGCTTGTTCACCTCAAAGTTCTCCCAGTATCCGAGATCCTTGCTATGGCCATTTCCCTTTGACCCTAGCTTCCTGTAGTGTTCAGCCCACAAGTCAGCCACTTCGTGCTCATCGGTACACAGCCTACCACTTGCAGGATCCTTTATCACCATCGCCTTCCTGCTCTTCTCCTCGTTCAGCTGTTTCCCTATCCATTGCCACAGTCTGCGGCTATCATTCCGGAGTTGGGATTCTATACCGCTATGAATCGCACGTATCTTCTCTTCTTCCTTGTACTGCTTTATGGCTCTCTGGCACTTCTTCATCAGGGCTCTCTCTTCCTGCGATAGTTCCTCTCCTCTATGTCTCTTCTTCAGTAAATTCCGTCTCTTCTCCGCCAATCTCTTTATCTTCCTCGGAAACGGCTTCTTTACTCTTTTACCAGGTTTGGGCGTTCGGACCATTCCTTTCTGCTCCAGCGAGTCTTTCAATTCCACTAGGAATCGAGACACAGCCTCGCTACTCTCGCCCTCTATCAACCCCTGGTACCGGCTGATGTCAAACTTGGAGTCATCCAAATCATCCTCCAAGCGTCGGAGTACTGCAAATCGGTTCACACTTTTGTACACCGGACCTGAAGTCTTCTGCACAAAACTCAGAGTTGCAGATAATCCATTATGATCTGAGATTTTCGAATCCACTACCGAGACTTGGCTACACTTTGCTTTCCCTCCAATCGAATGTAGAATGTAGTCGATAACGCTTGTACTCCTTCCTCTCTTGAAGGTTACTTCTCCTCTCCCCATTGGAGCTACCTCCACGGGGATCTGCTGGCCTCGAATCCAGTTCTTCACCTCCGAGGGAGTCATGTTGAAGTCTCCCATTACCACCAAATTCACATTCTTCCTATCTCCCGCGTAACCCATTATCTTCTTCTTCAGATCTTCTATCACCACTTCCTTCTTCCCCTCAGCATTCGCTGTAGGGATGTACACGTTGCAGATCACAAGCTTCTTCTCGCCTCGGCCACACCGAATCCAGATCATATTCTCTGTGATCTCGAGCACCTCGGGAAACATGTCTCTCTGAACGATCGTCGCTATTCCCAGGTTTCCTTTCGCCAGCTTCTTCGGCCGGTGTTCGAAAACCACACAGCCCGGAACTTTCCAAACTTCATCACGTTCCGTCGGTTTGGTTTGGGTTAGGGTTAGGGTTAGGGTTAGGGTTAGGGTTAGGGTTAGGGTTAGGGTTAGGGTTAGGGTTAGGGTTAGGGTTAGGGTTAGGGTTAGGGTTAGGTTAGGGTTAGGGTTAGGGTTAGGGTTAGGGTTAGGGTTAGGGTTAGGGTTAGGGTTAGGGTTAGGGTTAGGGTTAGGGTTAGGGTTAGGGTTAGGGTTAGGGTTAGGGTTAGGGTTAGGGTTAGGGTTAGGGTTAGGGTTAGGGTTAGGGTTAGGGTTAGGGTTAGGGTTAGGGTTAGGGTTAGGGTTAGGGTTAGGGTTAGGGTTAGGGTTAG
>NW_013171830.1:0-98278 GCF_000151665.1 Blastocystis hominis
CTGAAGATATCGTTTTTATGGTCCCATCATAGCTCACTCTACTCACTTCTAATCCAGGGTGTGGTAGACAATACACATCAATTATTTGATAACACTCCTTTATCTGGTTGCGAGTTTCATTCAAATCTTCCGTATTTCTAGGAGATAGGAAGCTGTTTTTGTAGGATTCCATTTCTTTTAGGCAGCTAGCTTGATTACTCTCGTTTCGGAAATTAGCATAATCCCTAACAAGGAAGTCAATATGCTGGAATGGGGGATGATCTCCGCTTTTTCCCGAATCGCGGATACGAATACTGTAATCGGTAAACAGAGCTAAGTGTTGGAGAAAATCTTCTTGGAGTCTTCGGTCTACGTTATAAATCTGATATGATGAGAGTAATGTGGATAGACCGAATATACTTGCTGTAAGTCCTTGACCTGTTTGTCCGTCCCACATTCCCTGCGTATCCATAATTAATACAGCCATTTTGCCTCCAGCAGTTGTAGGATCTGGAATAATGAATGGTTTGTTCCAGAACCATATGCCTTCTGTATTACGTGCATCTCCTCCTCGAAAGTTGAATCCCTTGGAGTTTGAAGTATTGCCAGAATAGCCTTCCAATATCGCTCCGCCATACAGGATCCAAGAATAGATACCGTCCTTATTTATAGTCTTCATATCTGCATTATCTAAGGATGAGTGGCATATCACAACCTGACTCTCTAATGCATGCAAATATCTCAGGATAAAATTGAGGAGAAACGATTTTCCACTTCGGAATGCACCAACAATTGAAAGAACTGCTATGGGTACTGTTTTTGGTATCTACATAAAAAGATACGAAAGCTCAAACTTGTTTCATTATATACTGCATAACCTCCTTCCTCATATGAAAAGTATTGGAGTCTTTGTCTGCAACCAAGAACTACAGTCAAGAAATATTGGAATTATATATATACCTGTACTGGATACTCTGAACTACTGCCTATGTTTGGTTTTGACATGAAAAGCAAAAAAAATTATGAAGATATTAACATATCTTGTTATAATGTGGATTCAACGTGGAGTAAACTGGAAAAAACAATAATCAAATATTGGCATTACTTTTAAACAAACAAAAAAAAAGCTAATCTCTCTTTATATCACAAGGGATTCTCATGTAACCCAAAACCACAATCATCACATAAGCAATCGTCTTTACAATCATCAACAAAGCATCCTTCATTCCCCCTAAATGAATCAACGCCACGGGCATGTAGCATCCAAAAGACACCAACACCCAGAACCATATTCCTCTAAAAGGATCGTCAGCTTCCTTCCTCGAGTACCGGAAAAGCAAAACATCGACAATAACCCCAATAAGAATAAAGGGGATATTCCGAAGCCAGCTCATAAGCGGATTATGAGTGTTGTGAATCCAGTCGTTTTGAGGTAGCAATACAAAGATAACACGTAATGCGAATAAAATATATGTAGCCCAGCGCAGTTCATTGAGGTTTTGTTTATAATGCAGCGAGATAAGCTCAAACATAATGACATAGAATATGGCCATGCCGATGGAGCTCACTGCATTACCAATTCCGATTGCAGCAACCACTGCTTCTGTTTTACCCATATTAAGCCCATAAGCGCGAGGGAGAAGATGGAAGCAGTCTCCGAAACCAAGGATTAAGCACATATAAGAAAAAAGTCGATATTCCTTATTAGGGGATTTACGAAGAAGCATTCGGAAACCCAGGATCAGAATCGTAGAGAGGTACAAAATATCGAACGAAGATTCAAACAACACAGCAGGATTCATTATTAAAAGAATTATGGATCTACAAGGAAAAGATTTCGAATCGAGTTCTCTACTAGATTCTTTTAGAATTCGAGACAGTTACATTTAGAAGACTGCATTGTTCTATTTGAAGCAACTGATCGTTTGCCAAGGCAATCAAAAATCACGCGTTGTTTTATTTTAATAAAATGGTTTGATAACAAACAGCATATCTACTACAATTTATGGTTCATTAGCCGTGTTTCAACATTTCCCATTTCTCCCTTGTTTTGAATCAAAATCGTTCCATCATTAGCCATTTGAAGCAGAGAGACAAACATTCTCGATACTTCATAGGGTTTTCTTTGTTTCGACAATTCAGCAACGGAAGCTTCTTTTTTGTCCTTTGCATTCAATTCCTCAATCAATTCTTCGCTGTTTTTATGAATATCAAATTCTTCACGTCGATCTTGTTCTTCTAAGACCGGTACAATCTTCGTTTCCCATTCTGCTACTCGCTTTCCCAGCTTCGTTTCCCTCGTGAATTTTTCGACTCCGTTCATAAACGCCTCCATGTGCTGTCTACACAGATCTTCATAGGATACATATCCTCCATCCATCATCGTCATCATCGTCTGGTTCGTTTCGCCGATTCTTCACTGCATTTTACTTGTTCCTCTACTAAAATAATGTTATTGACGTTTTCACAAAGGTTATTCTGTCAAATATACTGCTTTACATTATAATCATTTCAAGACTAATCCATATTTGAAAAGACGAGTAACATGAGCACTTCCTTTCGCAACACTGTACTATTTACAGAACAGAGTGACCACTTTGAAAGAGTAATGTACGGTTAGCACGCTATTGCCCGAAAAGAGCTATAACGTAATAATAGCCAACACATTGATGTTTCGCTTCCTATTTTACTACCGGATACAGTATTAGGCCATTTGCTCGATGAACAGAAACACACTACCATAGTGCATTTAAATAAAGAAGGCAAGACATCAAACACGAGTAATCTCACAAACAAATAGAGCAAATCGATGACAATTAAGTAGAAATCATCATCAACGATTTGACAACAGTTACTTCTTCGAGTAAAGTGCTGACTTCACATAAACAAACTAAAATTCAGACTCAAATGAAGAACTACCTCGAAGACTGCCAGAATTATTGATACTATCGCGAGTACTATATACATAATCCTTGCAAACGTTGCGTCAGTGATTGTGTTGAGAATAACACACTCGGCAATAAATACAATAGCCTCAATCAAAATATTCAAGCCTGCCATGAAAGAAACACCTACAAAAAGACCATGGAACAAATCGGAATCTCTGAACTATAAAGTAAACAAAATACAGCGACAAATACAAACAATCTGTTAAGAATGAAGAAAACAAAAATCCCAATCAGAATGATAATATTCCACAACATTAGAAAGAACAGGGAAACTCCAAAAGTTGAGGATGTAGATGTAGCAATCATGCCTAACACTGTGCAGACAATATATATAATAACAACTATCTACAAATTACAAACATCCAGAAAACTAACCTGCATTATACTCCAAACTGTGGACCCCGGGTTTTTCTCTTTATAGTTAGTCATTAGTAAAGAAAGCCGGCCGAAAAAATAAATAAAAATGATTCTTCCAACGAAACGGTTTCATCGAACAAACAAAACTACCTCCATCGGGTTGAGCGAACCCTGGCTGACCGAGCCGGAGCTCTCTTCTTACATCATCATGCTCTCATAGTAGGCGGCCTTCTTCTCCGCGTACTTGGCCTTCTCCGCACGCTTCTTCTCGAGGTTCTCGGCCTTGTGCTTGATGTTCTCCTCCATGGCCTTCTGCTCGGCCGCGCGGGCGATGGCGGCGTAGGGGTTCAGGCTGTCCATCACGGCCTTGTTCTTCAGCGCGTTGGCCTTCTTCGGGTAGGCCACCACCTTCTTCGCCGGACGCACCACCGCCTGGATCTCCGCCGAGTTGATCAGACGGCCCATGTCCGCCACCGTCAGCACGTTCTTCGGCATCGTGTAGCCCACCTTCTCCGACTCGGGGCCGTACAGAGCCTCCAGACGCTCGAACGCAGCCTTCGTCCAGATCACGAAGCGGCCCACGTGGCCACCGGGCGCCATGCGCAGCACGTTCATGCGGTTCACGTTGCACAGCTCCACGCCGGGAATGTTGCGGAACGGCAGCGCCACCGCCTCCTCGCCGTCAGCGTACACCACCATCGGACCCACGCGCATCGTGTATCGGCGGTTGCGCATCTTGCCCTTACCGCAGCGGATCTTCTTGCTCTCAGACACTCTCTCAACGTCCGCGTAGCAACCGTTCTTCTGCAGGAACGACACAGCCTCCTTCGTCTTCGTCAGCTTGCACAGAGCGTCATCCACAACGAACGGAATCTCGCTCACACCGTCGATCTTGTGACCACGAGCCATCACCAGAGCCGGAACAGCAGAAGCAGCAAGAGCAGACACCAGAGCGTATCTCTTCTGGTTCACGTTCACCTTACGGTGCCACTTTCTCCAGATCTTCGTCGGAGCGAACATACGACCCTTGCGACACATGTTAGCGAACGCTCCCTGACCAGAACGAGCAGTGCCTCCACCAGACACACGAGGAACACGAGCCACAGCTCGACCAGTTCCCCACGAGATAGCAGAGTGCTGGTGACCAGCGCGCTTGAACACAGCGTACGGCTGGCGGTGGTTCTTGTTCAGACTACCTCACAACACTAAAAGCACCACTTACTTCGTGTGGACGAACTGGACCACATCAGTACGAATGGGAGCAGTGAACACAGACGGAAGAGGGACCGTGCTCACGATCTTGTTAGCAGTCTCCACAGAGTACACAGAAACAACAGGACGAGCAGCCTACCGCATCAACCGATATTCCAACACCTCCTACCATTTTATTCCTTGTAATAGAGGTTTTTATTCCAAATCAATGGTTCCATCGCACGTTCAGTCATCAGCCATTATCATGAAAACGAGTTTCAGTCCAACAAACAACCCCATTTTCATCCAATTTATCATCATTCGCTCCACAAATTCCATCCATGCTATCCACACGACTCCTTCTTAAGGTTCCACACGTCCACGAATACGTCCAGTGCGACGAGCAGCAATCAGACCCACCTTCTTTCCGGGGCAAGTGCCACGGCTGCGAGTCGAAGGCTTACCAATGTGCTGGTGGTTACCTCCTCCGTGCGGGTGATCCACAGGGTTCATGCACACACCGCGCACCTTCGGCCACTCATTGCGCTTCACAGCGAACTTGTGGTACGCACGACCCGCCTTCAGCATCGGCTTGTCCATGCGGCCTCCGCCAGCCACGATTCCCACCATGCCACGGCAGCTACGCGTTACAACCAACACAAAGAGAGAAAAACATACCTCGAAGAAACCGTCTTCTTGATGCCCGAGGGCAGACGGATGAACGTCATGCTGCGGTCATCCGAGTGCCCAATCACAGTCACGTAGTCGCCAGAGCACCGAGCCAGACTGCCGCGATCCCCCACCTTGTGCTCCACGTTGCACACAACAGTTCCCTCAGGAAGCTCACGCAGAGGAAGCACGTTACCCACGCTGATATCCGCCTTCTTACCGCAGAACACGCTCTGGCCAGTGAACATACCCTCAGCAGCCAGGAACAGCTCCTTGTCCACCTTGAAGTGGTAACTACCCATTAGCCACCTTCTCTCTAACACAAATACGGATTGCGGAAAGTCACGCGAGCAAGAGGAGCGCCACGACCGGAATCGTGAACGATCTCTCGCACCACTCCCTTCAGGAATCCGTTGCGCTCAGAATAGTCCAACGCACGGAATTGAGGCACTCCCTTACGCAGGTGAGTGTGAGCCTGGAAAACAGCTCCTTTAGCTCCTTTTCTTTGTCCTATATATGCAGTTAGACATAAATACTATATGGAGAATGCAAATCATACAAATATTGCAAAAAGAAAAGCAAGAAACAGCAAGAGTGTTGTCGTTGCTGTTATTGTTGTTGTTGATAACCAATTTCAAATTATCACCTACCGCGAATGACACGACCCATGGATGAAAGCTAGATTCTAAACCAATTGAGAAATAGGTTCAAATGTCAATATTGGTTGTATTTCTGGAAAACCAATAATTGGATGTATTTTGCAGAAATGATCAAGTTGAACAAAGTGGAATGAATGATGGATAGATGGCTGAATGGATAGTGAAATAGGTAGAGAATGGGATGGAAAAGTGAAAATGAATGTTGGAAACCTTTCCCAACGTGCTAGTTTGTTTGTGTGTGGTAATGGCATTGTGAATCGATTGGTGTTTAATTGGAAGGAGTTTGCAAAGCGATATATTTAGTTATTATGTCCTATAGGAGGTGAGGCGAGGTGAGGTGAGGTGGATTTGCTGAATTCTATGTACTTGTGGTTGTATTGAAGTACTCAGAGAGATGTTATGAAGTGATAGAATGGAATAATTGGGTAGAACTGAATGAACAAACAAACAAACAAACAATGAATCACATTGGTCAGAGTGGATTTGTGATAAATCATGATTTTACAACCACCACTTGCTTCCCATTTATCATATCTGTTTTCCATACATCCTAATAGAGTAGAATAACACAATACAATCAGAGACGGATGATATTGTATATATATACTAAAGATGCCATTATCGATCATCCAATTTCACTCAAGGTGTCATTGCCTCTGAATGATTAGTCTGCAAATGTCAAAAAAGAAATCGCTTTATGTCCAAATGCAATCTGAACTGGAGTATGAAAACAACACATTACACATATATTGATGCTTATTCCATTCAGGTCATTCACATCAAATGCATTGCTCATAATTTCAAATTCGTTTGAATAAGGATTGTTTATACCCTATTCAAAGGATCATTTGAAGGCATCTCTGCTGATTGTGGTACACAGTCACATTATGAATCGTATTATTTACACATCCAGAGATCAAAACCCATTATCTCTTCACACAATAATGTACTAACCATCCTCGTCAATCGTGTGAATGCTAGGAAATGTATAACTGAAAGTCGATTTTCACATGATGACAAGTACAATCACTTTTTCAACATAAGTAGTACAATTCGATTAATGGATTGAATCAAATACCATCCAAACATAACGATAACATACATACAGATTGGATTGAGGATATTTGCAATGACTTGTATTATAAGCAATGTTTAATTGATAGTCAGATTATAACTCACATCTATTGTTTTTCAAGTGCTCATATCATTAGAGTCCAGTTCAATTTCAGTTCGTATTCTCAACAAACAGGTTCATCTAAAAGTACTCGTGAATCTCTTCCTTCACTCTTCTTCTCTCTCTATTCTTCTCTTGGTTCCGGTTGTTCAGCTTGTTCCGTTCCGTTCGATTATCCAATCCTCTTCGAATCTACATCTCATCTCTCCGTACAGCGCCCACTCGATTTCGAATCTCCAAACTCGTGATGTCCTTTCGCTTCTTCTTCATTCGCGTCTCTTTCTGCAGCTCCGGATGCAGCAAAGGACACTTGTTTATCTTGTGTCCGGGCTGATGGCAATGGAAACATTCTCCCTTCTTTCCCTTCACACGAACTTCTTCCTCTTCTTCTTCTTCTTCTTCATCATCATCATCATCATCATCAGAGTCATTCTCTTCATTTTCTTCGTCCTCATCATTTTCCCGCGCTTTTTCTTCTTCGTTCTCTTCATTTTCATTTTCATTTTCGATGGACTGTTTGCCTTTCGCACCTTCCTCTTCCCCAGTTTCCCCAGTTTCTCCGTTTCCCTCTTCTTCGCTAACCTCCTCTCCCTCTTCGTCTTCGTCTTCGTCTTCGTCTTCGTCCCGCGGGTTTTCTTCTTCTTCGAACGCGATATCCGCCATCTACCCTCGAGTTTCCACGTTTCCCCCACCTCCAGCAGCAGCTGCTCGTCCTCCGCGCTGAACCCGCTCGCCTGCACGCTCCGATCCAGTTTGAATTCGTTCGTTATATCCGACAACCGCGGTTTTTCCTACTCTTCAGCAGGCTTTCGATTTCCCACGGTTCGCTCGTAGTTGAACCGCCGTCGGAAGAAGCGCGCGACGCACTCGACGTCGCGGTCGAAATACCTTCGATTAATGGAATTCCAGAATTCGACATTTCCGCGTTTTCGTGGGAAGTGCTGACCATCTGAGGAAAGTCGATGAGGGTCAGGGCGCGCGTGGACTCGTCCAGAATGAGGTTGAACTCGTTGAAATCGCCGTGAATCAGACCGTGGCGCGCTAGATCGACGACCATCTCCATCATGGCATCATAGAGCTGGGTGGTTAGATAGGTGAAGGGCAGCGAGTACTTGCGGAACAGCGTCGTATTCGGTGATTTGGTAGAGAGGAATGCCCTTCGCTAGAGACATGAGAACGCAATGGCGGTTCTGGTCGACAGGACGCGGTACGGAGAATCCTGCGTCATGGAGAGCCTTCATAAAGGCAAATTCTTTAATCGCAGCGAGACGGGACATGTACATCCAGCTCGCACTCTGTCGCTTGCCTAAATAGTCTCGTTTCTATCAGGAATGATGAAGAAATGCGGATACTTGTTTAATCGCACGGAATGAAATACGGCCGAGACGCTGGAGCTTCAATGCCAGTTCCTCTCCTTCCTCGTTTTGTACAATATAAATATCGGATTCCTTACCGACACCTATTTTTCTTCCAACAGAAACAACGTTTCCTCGCTTCATCATGGAGCGGAGAGCAAGAAAGTCATAGCCAAGATAGGTCAGTCTGTATCCATCGTATCTGCATTGTAAGTTGAGCTGCTTGAAGACTTTACACTTTTCTTTCGTGGGATACTAACTTATCTCGAAGAAGGTCCGACAAAATCTTGTGAACGCCTCCGTGACGGAGATTAGACAACGAAACAATCAACGGGATGGGTACCAAGTCGTGGTTTTTCATACCCATTTCAATTGCAGTCAAGACGCGAAAAGCATCTGTGCTCATATAACTAGTGCTAACAGGGTAGCAAGCAAAATCTACCGCAAAACTTTAGGGTCGAGAATCATTGGAAGAAAGGAATTTGTGAACAAACAGTTATACAAACTACTTTAACAAAATTTTAATCACAGATTGTCTCACTACTACTCAACAAAAACAAGCACTCCCTACAATGATTGGGAATCGGCTTAAACTGATCTCGTACGCGAGCAACATATACAACAGACACAATCTATTCCATTACACATTCAAAAATCGCACACCATGAACACAATCGTGATGCTGAGGAAAACTGCTAAGGAAAGATATGAAGGACTGTTTTTCTCATAAAAGAACATTGTAACTGTGTAAATCAAATATACAAATACAATCACAATGCCTGTGGGAATGCTCCACATCATCTATTCATTATTTCCATTCCCTAATCATACTATGGATAAGTGGTATTTTTCATAGCTGTTCTTTGACGCTGCATTCGTTACCATAAAAATGAAAGCAAGAATCACAATGAGGAATCCTAGAATCGTAGCAACATATACTTTTTTGTCGCTTTTATATTCTTCCGCAATAATACCGCAAAAAAGGCCGATACAAATGGCAGCAGCAACCTATGTCGTAAACCCGTTACTTAACATACTGAAGCAATGATCGAGTGAATTCTGCTGCAAGCTTGCATGTTTTTGATAGTGGCGAGAACATCACTGGAAATGTTACTAAATTTAAAGGGAAAAATAACTACCCACTTTGAAGAGAGTTCACGAATAATTGCTGCTTCTCGTTCGACATCTTCACCCATTTCGAAGCAAAGTTGATCTCTCAATCTTTTACATGACATATGCTTCTGTTCTTTCTTGGAAGATTCAAACTCGGCGATTTTATTCTCCATTTAGTTTGCTCTAGTATTTATTAAACTCTGTACAAATGATACGAAACTCCCCAGACACAAACTTTCTTAGTTTTCAATTCAATTTGGATTGACGATTCGCCACTTGAAATCACCTTTATGGCATGTTTCAAACAAACAACAATACTCAGAAAGGACCGTTTGATGCAGCTTCTGTAATACCATTCACATTCTATTGGAAAAGTTACGATCAACGTAAGAAACATACTTGAAGCACATGAGCTGGCTTTCCAAAAAACTTGATTCGAGAAAGAGCTGTGGAAGGAGATCCGCGGTTTTCCTTTACAAATATCTACAATAAACGCCCAAAGCTTCAGTCGTTTACCACAACCGAAGAAACATTGTTCCATTTCAGGGGCTTCAGCTTTCGAGTCGATGTGGGATTCAAATCTTCTTCCGTGAGTGTCATTGTCTGCTTCGTAAACCTTGAGTAGAACGTACTTCGGTGGCAACTAAGTTTTCTACGTCCGAAAAGCTCACATTTGAAACATTTGCAAATAACTCCACTTCGGTAGGAGCAGATTCTACGTGTTACATTTTTCCGAACAGTACGAACCATCGTTCGGCGCCTCGATCCCTATAGAAAACAGTTTCATAGGCTGCAAGAATGGAACGTTCATGGTTAAGGAACTCGGTGCATGCGCTCGTAGTGGATATTACAACCAGAATTTGGGGATCAACACGGCTTTCGACGACGTTTAGGCAGTCTTCGAAGAGGAACTTCACATTACTGTCTTGCGTGACATTTAGAATCTTGAGATGATCCATGTCAATGTAGCTAGTCAGGTCCTTATTCGCGCTCATGATTCTGAAACAAACAATCCAAAGAGATGATGAAAACCAAACTTCGCGACTACTTCTCCTCCGCACTCGCCAGATCATCCGACGGGTGGTTCCGAATAAAGTCGTCCGCACTCACATTCCGAAGCAAACACACCTGCGACACCAACGCATTCACCGCTGCCTCCTGCGACACGATACTTCTCGTCGGAATACAGTTCAGCAGCTCCGTATTCGCCGGTACGAACAACCCCTACGTCCCACTCCCCATCATGTCCTACCGCATCGGCCTTGTGCAGCAGCGGCGATCCCTTGTTTCCGCACATCCCCAGCACGACCACGCCGCGCTTCCGGAACGGTTCGATCAGCCGCAGCACGTCCTCGTTCCTCCCCGAGTTTGAAATCAGCAGCACGCAATCGCCCTTCGCCAAATGCCCGAGATCCCCGTGATTCCACTCGATCGCGGGGACGAACTGCGACGAAACCCCGATCGACGTGAGCGAGGCGGCCAGGCGAAGCCCGACGGCGCCGGCACTGCCCTCGGCGGAGACGAAAAGCTTGTGTCCGTGCTGCTGATTGGTGTGGATCATCTCCGCGACGCGCTCGAACTGCGATTTGTCGATCGTCTGCCATCGAATTCCAATCGAACCCCCACCTCCAGCAGCATCTTCAGGTTCTCCTTGTCCTCGTGCAGCGAGAACTCCACCGCGTTCGTCGGCAGCGCGGGCTTGGGCGCTTCGCTCTGGGCGGTTTCGTCGCTGGGCACCAGAAACAAATCTTTCACGATGTTCATGTCGTCCATGCTCGTCATCTTCATCACGCTCTCCGCGTCCGGAAGCGTCCCGAACTGCTGGCAGCACGCCGCGCCCGACAACGACCCCAATTGCCCCAATTTCTTTATGTCCCCTTCCGATTGGGGCATCCCCCAATGATACAATCCCGCGATTAACCCGCCCAAAAACGCGTCCCCCGCGCCGGTATCGTCCGCAGAATCGATATCGGGGATGATCTGAATGCCGATGCCTTCGTGGCCGTGGATGCAGAGCCCTGCGCCCTTGCGCCCCGACGTCACGGCGATGAACTGAGCGGTCGGACAGCGGTCGGCGATGCGCTCCGCTGTGATGCGAGGCGGCTCTTGGAGAAGCATCTGCGCGTCCAGCTCGGGGAAGAGCTCGGGGACGTCGCCTTGGCTGGAAGTGATCGGGGTTTGGAGGAAAGATACTTGACTTTGAGCACTTCGCAGTTGGCCAGGCAGGCTTCGAGCTAGAAAGAAGGGAAATGGGGAAACCAAACATCGTCAGGCGTGCCGAGCTGCGCAGCACCGATGGCTACGCTGTAGGGAAGGTCCATGTCGAGGAAGCGGAGCACGTGACGCTCGCCGGCGGCTTGGAAAAGCGATTTGACGCTGCTGAGAGGAACCTGGCTGATTTCGGAGGTGACGATCTTCGCGTGGCGGAGGTGGGGAACGAAGTGCTTTTGGACGATCTCGGGAGTGATGAAGTTGGTGGCGCCGCGAAACATGTAGGTGTGCTGATCGCCCGTTCTAGCATGAGAGTAGGAAATTGGAAAATGTACGAGTCGATGAATACGTGGGATACGGAGGTGTGGTATTTGTCGTCCACAACGATGTAATCGGTGCTTACTCCGATTTCCTCCATGCGTTGACGGAGCAAAACTCCATATTCATCAGTTCCCTGAGTTACACGAGATACACTCGATCGTACTTGAATTGCCAAGAGTGCAGTAGGAACATTGAGAATCTGCGCCCACGAGAGATGATTTAGTGTGGTTCCGCCCCCAATACGGAAATCTTCATACTACTCATCAGGGAAAATCCGTTCCTTCACTTTGTTCTCATCTGCAAAATAGCCGATGCCTCCCGCCTTTGGGATATACTTTATGGAAGAAATGATATTCATTAGGTTGCTTCCACAACCCAAAACGCGCGGTACTGCTTTTCCTTTCTTTGAGATGGCTATTTATTTCATCCAACCTATTTCCCCTACCACCCAAAAGATCAATGCTATGACGAATCATGCAAAGGAAGGAAACAAAGAAAATCTTCAAAGTCAGATAAAAATCGTCTTTTATTTTTCCACAAACAATTCAATAATCACACATTCTATATTTATACTTCCACACATTCTTCGTCGCTAGATCAAACGTTTTCCCAAACAGCCTCAAAGGCACCGTAATCCATTGATTCAAAATCTTCGCCGTCGACTGCTCTCTCATCGAATATTCCATGTTCTCCGTGTACGTACTGTAAATCCCATAGAACAGCAAATTCGCCTTGCTCGCCATGTTCCTGTAAAACGCTTCCTTGAACTTGGGCGGGTTCATTTCAATCAACGCGCTCAGCGGCTCCATAAACAGAATGTTCGTCATCGCTGCGCCATGCATGCTCACATACACGTCGATATGCGCCACGCTTCGAACCTGGTCTTCAAACGTCGCCGGCGAATTGGACGAAATGTTCAGCTCAGTTTCATTGGCTTTCTGCATGTACTCGATGATCTCCTCCACGTTCCGGATGCCCCGACTGCCCCCGTTCCGGTTCAGAAAGAAGACGGACAGACGAGACGGCGGCTGTGTGCGGAGAGCGAGACGGAACTGGCGGTAGGCTAAAAGACGAACCAGCATCGGCTCTGCAGTGCTCACAAACGAGTCGTACATGGTCGGAACGATGCGTGCGATGATCTACTCCCACAAAAGAAAAGCGGGCTACGCCTCGACGAGCGCAGAACGACGCGTTCAACGCGGAATAATCGGAGCCCTCGAGGAAATGCGGCATCGACGAGGCGGGAAAGACCGTCTTGGCCAGCTTGTAATACTCCAGGCCCCATCGGAAATGGCCCTTCGGGTCGCCGAAGGTTTGATTCTGATTGATCGGATCGGGGTAGAACGCCACCGTTTCCATCTAGAATGGCAAAAATCGGGGGTAGGGTTTACGCGAGGCAGTGAAGCGGCTTTGTGGACGTAGCGAAGCAGGTTGTTCACCCATTCGGTGTGGTGGTAAATGTTGTTCCAACCGCCCCAGCCGCGCGTCATGAAGAGATAGACGCTGTCGAGGACTCGCATGCCGGGAGGAAAGGAAGTCAGCGAGTTGTTTCGGAAATAGAGATAGCGCTTGTAGTACCACGAATAGAACGTTTCTAAACGTGAAAAGCGGCCAGGAAAGCGTACTGGGGTATTTCTTGGTAGGGTAGAGTTTTGTGTTGTTGATGAGGTAAATGCTTTTGTTGGACTCGAATAAACAAAAGTTCTCCATAAAACGCCAATCATTCTCCACTGGAGTTAGGGCTTCTTCCTTGCTGCTAGGAGGGAGGGGAAGTAGTTGAATGCCTACATAGAATGGCGCGCCACGAACTCATCCCAGGACGGAGAACTACAATCAACTCGAATTCGCATAGATACACGTCAGTAGTGGGCATTTGAAATTGCGCCATCATCGCTGCAGAGGCGATAATCTTCTTTTCGGAAGGAGGAATCATCTCTCGAAAAGGGAAGGAACTATTGCTACGAATCACGTACTCCACAGACAAGTCACAGGTTTGGTACATTACCTTGCTGTGATGCACCAGATGAACTCGATGGAGAGCGAAAAGCAGGAGAATTGTTTTTCGATACAATGTCTCTCTCACTTGACTTGAAGGACCCGTTCAAACCAGTATCGGATGAGTTCTTCAACAAGGCAGGAATTTGGTGTAAGAGAAACGCGAAGAAGAGTATATACAATAACAGATCGATTTTTCCGATCTTCATTTCTCCTTAGCTAATCTCTGATTATCCTTCCAACTCCAACACCCCTATGGCGGTATTTTCGTTGATTCTATGTTGACTTTTTCACTCAATATTTGTTTTTCTTTTACCCACATCGACTTCCGTCCTTTTTTTCCTCCTCTCGATTCTTTCCTCCTCCGCACAACCTGATTCCAACAAACACTCTCAGCAAAAACAGCAGAGACTCGCATCTCTGAGCAGCAACGATAAACGACGCAATCACGCACTCAGCCACTCCAGCTCCAAAATCTCCTCCACCGTGGGTCTCTTCTCCGGCCGCACCTCCAACATTCTCCGCAGCAGTGCTACGCATGACCGCCCATCCCCTCGCCCACCGATCTCCTCCTCAGAAGCCTCGCAGCTGCGCAGCACCGGCTCCAAATACCCGAACCCCATTTCCGCGAAGGGCTCGAACACCTCGTCGCTGTCGTTCGCGATCCCGAACGGCGGACTCCCCGTGATCAAGATAAACAGGATGATGCCCAGCGACCACACGTCGGCCGGCCCCGCCTCGTACGACCCGTTGTACGCCTCGGGCGCGAGATAGTACGGCTTCCCCGCGACCTCGTCGTCGCGGATGCGGCAGGACCCGTCGTCGTCGCGCTTGCGGACGCGGCCGAAGTCGGAGAGCTTGGCGATGAGCCGCGTGTTTCCGGTGTTGTGGTAGTTGGGGACGAGCTTGATGAGGACGTTCTCGAGCGAGAGATCGCAGTGGTAGTAGCCCTGCTGCTTGATGTACGCGCAGCCCTGCACGATCTGGCGGAACACGTCCACGATCTTGTGGTCTCCGCGCACCGAGCCAAGCATGTCGTGCAGATCGCCGTCCACCAGCTCCATCACCGCGATCAAGTACTCCTTCGTCTCCACGGCGTCCAGGAGGAAGAGAACGTTCTCGTGCCGCCCGCTCTCGCTCAGCGATTTCATCACGCCCAGCTCGGTCTGAACGTCGTCTTCGTCCCATTGGAAGCTTTCGCTGATCGCCGTCTACGCGTTACGCGCTTCGGATTCCTCCAGCTCGCGCCTACCTTCTCCATGATCTTCAGGGCGATCAGATCGCGCGATTTTTCGGGGTAGTAAATGCCGAATTGCCGTTTTAAAACTTGCCCCCGTTTGATTCGACCCGTACGGCAATGCCGAATGGTTTCTTGCGGCCAGTAGAAGCGGTCCTTCGTGTAGACGATGTTAAAACGGGAGAGCTTCGAGCCGTTTCGGATGATCACGCGTTTGATTGCGGCTTCGCGCAATTGAACGATGGACTTGCCACGACTCTCTAGATTCTCCTCATAGCTACACGGAAAGGAAATATTTAGCGTAGGAAGCGGCTCTAGGCCTAAAACGCAAATCTTCGTTCCCTACCATGTACACATTCAGAAGGCATGTCAGAAATTGATAATTCCGAAAACCTCCGACCTCTAGCATCATGGCTAATCGGCGCAAGGTGAGAATTTGATGCATAAGAAGAGCCAGATATGGTCTCGCTATCCATATGCATACCCTCACTTTTCAATGAAGAAGGCTCCATGCTTGGAATAACGGGACTCATACAGCGCGAACGACTCGTATTCACAGTGGGTGCCTTTACAACAGGTGACTCCAGCATATAGCATGGGGATTCCCACGAGTAGATCTCAGACATAGAGCGAATTCTCTCAGAATTCGATAATTGCCTAATCATGACATCGAGCTCGGTGCGCTGTTCTTCGTCATCTCTGTCTTGTTTGTTCATGAAATATACAAAAAAGGCAAACAAATACTGGAAGAATTGAGCAAACAAATAACAAATAAAAGGCGATTTCCGAGAATTGTGGTATATCCCATAGTTATTTCGTATTTGGGATTGTTTCAAATTGTGGTTGTGAGAAAACAATTCATATAACACCTCCCACTGAATGAATCAAAAAAGCCAATTGTTGCGTCGAACACGTTAGACTGTAGTTCGGATCATTCTCACAAAAATGCCCTCCGTACCTACGCTTCATCTCTTCCTCCAGGACCTACAGAGCATCGATTACCTGCACCGAATCAGGATTCGAATTAAACTCACGGATTTTATTTATATATTTCAGAGAGTGATAATACGGAGCTCGCTTATCATTTAAACCTACCCATCACGAAACACCCCGCAAACCCACCGCAAATACAGTAAATATTGGGGTAGTCGCGCTTTCGGATGTTTTTGTAAGGACAAATCTGCGAGATCGCCAATGCCTCCTCGGGCACGCTCGGATCGCCCCATTCGTCGAATTCGGTGACGGTTAGCGGCAATCCCCGATTCGTCAGCGTCTCCTCCAGCAACAAAAACGGAACATGCAAAATCACGCTGCTCACGCGATGGTTTGTTTCGTTTAGCAACGCTCCGGTGAGGATGCCTCCAGCGCTGTTGCTCGTGAGGCACACAGGGTGGTCTTCGCACCATGCCCCCACCACGCTGTCCAAATCGCGAATTCCGTTCCTCCGATTCGTCCTGCAGCCTTGCTGATACCATTGAGGCCCTTTATCACCGCCTCCTCTACATGTGATTTCATCGAGACTTCCCAACCGCACGCAAGGATACCCTAAAATCCATCCTCGCTTTAGCAGCGACAAATTCTGATAGGCGTAATGGATGGGATTGTCCACACCGTAACATCCATAACTGCTTAACAAAACAGGGGCGTTTTTCGCCGCTTTTTTTGGAATGACAAAAATCGTGGGGATTTCCTGACCATCAAAGGAGGGAACGATCTGGGAAGAAATGTCGAACGAATCCAGATGTAATCCAAAATCGGAAGGGAGATCGATCTGTCTGACGAGTTTGGAGGTATTTCTGGTGATGTCATATTCGTACGTGTTTCCTCGGATGAGTGGATTTGAAAGTGTATATAGAATGGTTTTGCTGTCGATATCCTATATTTCGAATACAGAGAAAAGGGTGATACTGGATTGGCTTCGATGGTGATTTCTCCGATGTGGTTAATAGGAAATAATTGCTCGGAAATGCTCAAATTGTTATCATAGAGGTCGAGTTGAAGCGATCGGATGCGAAATCCATGACAGCTCTTTTCGTAGAGAATGATATGTTGCTTTCATTACTCCTCTCAGCCATCTTTACTTTCAGAATATCCATATCGAAAATCCGATAAGCATCGGGGATCAATGCAGAATGTGACGACGCAATTGACGCAGACGACGCAGACGATGCAGATGGCGCAGACGGTGTCAACTGCACGACTTTTCCCTGCTCGAAGCAGCGATCGATGAGTCCCTTGGCGTCTGCGGCCTGCGCGCTTTTCCCCGCGAAAACATCGCTCTCCCCCGCGAAAACGTCGTCCTCGTGGACCAAAAACACCTGAAACGCCTTCAGCGCGGAGCTGCGAACCACGATAAAGAACTTCTGGATGTGTTCGACGTAGCACCTATCAGACAGGGTTTCCCCGTTTCTACTCCTCCTGCGCGCGTCGCTGGACGAGCCGAACCGGCGAATCCCGTCCGGGTCGCTGCAGAAAAATCTCCGAGTCGGACTTGGAGGCCGAGAAAAAGAGCATGAACTTCTGCGCTCGATTCGGAGCCAGGGACCTACGCAGTCGTTGGTGCGCTTGACGTCGCAGTAGTAGACGGCGGAGGGCTCTTCGAAGACGGGGACGTCGTGCGTCGCAGAACTGCCCAGCACGTGACGGTACACGCGGTTCGTGCGCATTAGGTTGTTGGCGACTGTGTAGTAGATATCGCGCGAGGCGCCTTGGGAGAGGCCAAAGGAGAAGGAATAGACGTTGCGTTGGATCATTTCCACTTGCCCAGTGGAGAGATCTTTGATGTACAGATTGTACAGCTCTTCGCCTGTCGTGTCGATTGTGTAGGCTAGATAGCGGCTGTCTTCGCTAACCAGCATGTTGTTCACCGTCACAGAGCTAGAGGACTCATTTGAGATGAATGGAAATACCCTTCCGGAAACTCTTTGTCCAGGTTTAGAATCACTTCTTCGACGTCTGAACCCACTTTCTTTCGGCAGAACAGAGGAAGGAAATCAGAGCGCGTCTTTCGGTTGTAGTATTTATAGCCATGGAGAGTGTAGGGAAGCGATTCCGAGGGACCGTCATCTTGAAAACTCAATAGTTCCTGAAAAACACAGCGAGGAGGAGAACGTACCTTTTGAAGCTGTTTCACATTTCCACATGAGTTGATAACCGCCTTCAAATAGCTATCTGTCAATACAAAACAACACTAGAAACCAATCTTCATCATACAGCCGCGATGACGTGTTTTGATTGAATGTCTGAATGTCACGAGCAAAAGAATGCAAATACCTCCATCCACTTGAACTTATCCTTTCCTTTCCCATGCAATGCTGGCACTATCTTTTGTATATTATCCCATCTCGAACTAGACCGGAGAGGGGCGAAACGAGATATTCCTCTCGACAACCTTCGAACGAGCTGAGGAAATGGAGAAAACATCAATAATATGCTCTTTGCAGAAGTCGGGTCTCCGCAACCTCAAAGGAGAAAGAGATTGAGATGGTTTTTAAAATTTGGAATTCCAGTTTTTCCTCCCAACTCTCATTTTTCTCAAAACCATCTCCCGCATCGTTCCTTCTCCACTATCCACTGCTATCTCGAACAAACAATCCACACAAAAGCCAGTCGAATGACAGTTTCCTTGACCGTCTGAAGAATCTGCTTCAACGAATCCCCCTTGCTAGGCAGTCCATCCCCCTCCTTGCTCTCTCCAAACTCCAACAATCCGCCCATCCGATCCGGATATTTTACATCCTTCAGCAGATCCTACGCGCTCGCTTCCCTCCCTCTCTCCTACCGGTGCGAAATGCAGAATGAAATCATAAGTGCTATACAGCGGCTGCAGCTTCTCTGTGTCGTCGTAGAGCGAGGTGGCCAATCGAATCGCCGTCAGAATCCACATGTTCAGTCCCTCCTTCATCGTCTTCGCGTTCTTTCCCAGCACCAGCAGCAGCATGTCCAGCTACGCCTCACTCCGCTTCCGAAGCCCCACGTCCTGCTTGCTGTTGTAGTAGTTGAGCAGCGTCTCGAAGTCGTTGGCTTCGCGCAGCGTGCTCAGCGCCAGCTGCGTGGAGATCGCGCCTTCCTGCAGCAGCTGCCGCTTCGCGCTGGCGACGTCGTGCTTGAGGATGCCCGTGCTGTGCAGATAGTAGAGAAGGGACGTGGTTTTGGGCCCCGCGGTATCGAGAATGTGCTGGCGAAGATGACTTGACCTGTGCGTGAGTCGCCACCCAAACGCAAACAGATCGGCGGAGATGGGCACGTTGAGGTGCAGCAGCGACTGCACGTAGCTCAGCACCACGGAGAGATAGCTCGCCTGCGTCATGCTCGGCTGCAGCGCGCGCAGCACCTTCTCCAAAAACTCCGACTGCGTCACCGCGATGTTCCCGTTCAGCTCGCGCGTGCTGCCGTCCTTCGCCGTCGCCTCCACGTAGGCAGCGAGCTCCTTGATGCTCTCCGCGCGGTGAAGCAGCGACGCGTAGTCCTACCGATCATCCTTTTCTTTCTTTTCGCGCCTACCGCGTTGAGAACGTTGAACAAATCGACGAGCTGGTTCTGCTGCAGCACCTGCGGAATCGTCTGCACCAGCAGCTCCAGAAGAAGCTGCCGCGGGTAGGCGCTGATGGGCTGCTTCTCGACGACCCACTCGCCGTTGACGTACATCGGAACCACCGATCGGCGCCGCAGCAGGAAGCGGACATTGTCGATGGTGGAGACGGACCGCATGGTGAGAAGCAGCCGCATCACCAGCATCGCGTGATGGTTCGAATCGATCATCACGTTGTTCGGCAGATAGTGAATGCCCTCGTCATACAGCGACTCGCTCAGCCGCTCCACCTCGCTCACTTCGCTCACCGCCGTCACCGGAAGCTCTCCATGATACGCATACGGATCGTCCGCCGCGCGGCCCTGCTCGAACCGAATCCGCAGCGGGCGTTTCTCCTCACGGAGCAGCTGCAGGACGGAGGCGAAGGTGTTTCCGACGACGAAATGGTCGTTGATGTGGGTGATGTACGATCCGACCTCCACCTGGGAGCGCAGCATCGGACTGATCGTGTCCGTGTAGCCCTTCACGAACGCGGAGCTGTCCAGACAGCCGTGCACGCGGCCGTCCAGCGCGTTCATGAACAATCTGCCGTCGAATCGACCCGCCATGCCCACCTTGAGAACGTGCTCTCCAGCTCCAAGCCGATCGACGCGCTCGAAATCGTGACCTCGTAGCTGCGGTAGGGAAGCGACGGCTCTTCGATGAAGCGGAACGACGGGTCCTCGATCGCCTTCTGGATCTCCGCCTTCTGGTACACCTCGTTCGAGGAGAGGATCAGCTCCAGCTTCGACACCGCGTTCTTCGTCACCGCGGGGAGCGACATGTTGCTCGCCGCGTCGAACGGAACGTCCGCGATGTCCACGCAGAACGACACTTGCGACACTTTGTAGTGCACCATCAGCAGGTTATCGCTCGTCGACAGAACCGCGGGACCCGTCTGCGGCCTACGATGGTCAGGGAAACGAAACGAGGCGCACAGAGCGACGGTGTTGTAGTACTTGAACTCGTTCTCGCGATTGCTGAACGCGAAAACGTACAGAAACCCGCGCTGCTGGCAGTACTGGATCAGATACGTCGCGCGATAAAACGTGGAAACCATCGTGGTCGTGTGGTCGGGAGTGATGTTCAGCGACAAGGACTGGAGTCTCTGGCGTCAAGAGGGAGTCGAAAGAGGACCGTAACGACCAGCTCGCGGACGGTGTAGACGTAAACGCGGCCGCTTCCCGTCTCCGAAGCGATGACCAGCTGGTTGAGGTGATTGCACCACAGCTGCGAGACGTTCAGCTTGATGCTCTTGATCTGGGGGTGAGGGGAGGGAGGAAGAGAGAGAAACCAGGTAAAAGGACTTCACTGAGACTTCGTAGAAGGTCAGCGACTTGTTGGTTGCGACCACCAAAATGGGACAGTACACCTTCTGCTTTTTAACCTCCCCTCGAGTGTGGATCCACACGGTGCCATTCGGAATGATGGATTCCTTTGATTTGGTCGTGATCTTCACGCAATTATGTCTACAGCTCGCAAAATAGAAACAACCCTACTTCGGATCGACGAGGTTGTAGATTTCAACCAAAGTGGGGCTGCGAACAATCGAAATAAAGCGACGGTCATTGGAAAAACTTACGGAGAGAATAGGTCCCTGAGGAATGAAGGTAATTGGGGTCGACAGCTTCACAGGAAGCAATGTCAAATCGCTCAGTGTCTGAAAGAACATTCTACAACAATCAGCCCGATCTCCTCAAAATAATACATTGGCTGCTCTTTGTGTACGTGGACGAGAATGTTTGAATTTTCATCGTAATAAATCTACGACTCACCACCCAATTCTTATTCCCCACATCAAACGCTTCGCTATTGATCTTGAGATAATAAGGAGATAATATTGTTTGTCTAGAATATACAGAACTCATAGAATATCAATAGGAACTGAGATATTTGAATCACTCTATTTGATGAAGATATTTGGGCTTTTTTTGGAATTGCTAACAAAGTGGAAAAAGCATCAGAAGATACAAGATCACAGGAAAGAAGGTTAGATATGTGGAATACTACGTGGTTGTACATATTGCTAAGAAATAGAGAGACAGGTAGAATACTATTATTGAATCGTTCTGTATGGAATAATAAATGAAATGATATGCATTATAAATTTGGAATATCAGGGTATACTTATAATATCCTATTTATTGATGTGAACCAAAAAGGAAAAATACCAGCTATTTCTGTCAAATCGTTTAAGTGATCATTATTGTTTTTGTAGGAGCTACACATATCAAAATATGTAATGTAGCAAAGTAGCAGGGCTTTAGATTTGAGAGCAATTAAGATATAATTGTAAATCACATCTAAATAAAGAGAATATTTAAAAGAATGTATTTTTCGGGTTATGGTGTGATATTTATGTAAGACTAAAGTAAACACAATAATCATTTTCATACAGTACGTCAGCTTTTTCGTCCAGCAATACTCTGTTGAATGCAAAATCCTTACAAATCACTTGAAGTGTTCCTCCAACTTCCAATTTCAAACGTAGTGTTAACTGTTGTTGTCCTCTAGGTCGTCTACAGTCTTCTGGATTTATAAACTGCCAAGACTCGACCTCTGTACATTTCTCAATATCAACCAATTCTTGTCCCTCATCATCTTCACATTGATAAACACTGATATTAATTCTTTCAGGATAGTCATCGCAATTACAAAACATTTTCTCTGAGGAAGTACAAGGAATAGCCGTTCCTTTGCTTAGGATAATTGCCACTTGGTCATTTCCAGATTTTAGTCCATAAGAAATTGCAATAGGCTCTGTCATGCTCATTTTTGCATTTTTATCGTTCATAATGCACGCTAATTCATAAGCTCCTTGAGAAACACAGGTTATTGGATCGATTTTCTCAAATCGTTTTCGTTTAAATTGCTCCTTAAATAGTAACTGACGGAAAACCACCAATTGAGAAGAACCTCCAACTAATAGAATGTGTGGCAGTAAACCTGGCATTTGACTTGGCTTCCTTGTAATGTACTTAAGAGGCTTTAGTACTGCAGATTCCATGCAATTCATAATTGCTTCAGTTACTTTCCTAAATGGAAGTGTAATGACCTCAACCTCAGTAGTTAGGTAGGATACATCGATTTCGTATGTAAGGTGTTCATTCTTCCTTAAAAAGGCTTCATAATTGTCATCATCTGTAGTCTTCATATTGACTTCAATCTTGACATCTTCACAAATGTTCCTTAGTCTTGCCAGTTTTCGTGCCGTTCCTCTCTTTGACTTGTCGATTACAACACCATAATCATTCCTCAATTTAGCTAAAACAAGATCCATTATTGCATTATCTATATCATTTCCTCCTAGGCATGGATTTCCAGCGTTATCTTCAACCCTAAATTGATTATTTCCCAAATATCGGATCACAGAAAAGTCTAAAGTGCCGCCTCCAAAATCAACTACAAACACATTGGTGTCTTTTTTTAACGTAGGAAAGAGTTCTTTCACTGTAGTTTTACACCATGATAATCCTGCAGCTGTTGGCTCAGTGATCATTTTGTCGATTTTTAAACCTGCTTTCTCTGCAGCTTGACGAATTGCCTTCACTTGATGATCAAGGAAATTAGCTGGCCTTGTTACATAAGCTTTGGCAAATGTTCGTTCACAAATAGCTTCGGCACTTGCTTTTATCCACTTAAATAATTCGCAGGCAACATCTATGCAACTTACCATTCTCGATCCATCTTCACTCACAACGAAATATGGATAACCATCATCTCCACGAACAACATCACAACCAAATATATCCTTCTTTTCTAACTTCAAATATTCGTCATATCTTAAACCAATTAACCGTTTTACACACGAAACTACAAAATGACCAGGTTTACCCATATTAAGTTTTGCCAGTTTTCCTACTTTCACTCCCTTGTCAGTATAATCAACAAATGAAGGAAATAAGAACTCCCCTGAGTCTTGGTTATTCCATAACTGTACTCTATTATTGTTATTGAATGCACATGCAGTAGAATTGGTAGTTCCAAAATCAATTGCCAGAATGTCTTCCATTTTCAAAACGCGAGAAATATTGAAAAGTCACAAAGCGATTGTCTCAGTTTAATTACCATTCTGTTAAAAGTCTTATGTTATTCAAAATACACTAAAATACATTATAATACAAAGTCAGGCAATTACTTACTAAACTATTATTATACACAAACACTTTTGAAACGAACCAAGAATAACAAACACATTTTACCAATATGTAAATAATACAATACAATACAATACAATATGTTTGGCACAAACAATCAAATTAATAACTATCCAAAATCAGTTGACGAGCCACATGAGCATCAACATTTCCTAACTCACCCAAATGAGTATCATTCTCCAAGAATCTACATGTAAAAACTATTTCGATTTCAGCCTACTTCTTTTCAACTTCTTCTACCCATTTACGATCTCCAGTCGGATCATATGCAGAAATATGAGTCGGAACCTTCATATCCTTTTCATAGAAATCGACAATTGCATCGATTGTCTTGTTTGCAATTTCGTCATCGTCACTTCCTTCCAGATTGAACACACGTCGACCCATCTGAGCCAATTTCTCTTTCTTTGATTCGAAATTGAATCGAAGCAAACGAGGTTGAATACAAGCCAAAGTACGACCATGATCAATTCCCAAATAGACAGTCAATTCATGAGCAACGAAATGGGTTGCCCAATCTTCTTCAACTCCTTGAGCAATCCAACCATTCAGAGCTTGAGTCGAAGCCCACATTATATTCGAACGAGCCACATAACTCATCGGATCTTTCATTACCAATCGTCCATTATCAATGAGAACCTTCAATAATGCTTCAGAATATCGATCCTGAACATCAGCATCTCCAAAATGATTAACAATCACAACCATAATAAATACTTTGACAGCTCGTGATGTATTGTTCACATACATGAACAAATGAATCAACAACACCATTCGTAGTTTGTCTTTCTGGAAGAGACATGGTTGTGAGAGGATCCAAAATCGCAAATTTGGGAAGCAACAAATCATTGGAAATGGGATGCTTAATCTTCAAAGCACGACGGGAAATCACTCCATGAATATTGCTTTCTGATCCAGTCTATATATAAATACCATAGAGAACAACAAACAGCAGGAAGAGTCAAAACAATACCAATGGGAAGGGCATCAGTGATGGTATATGCAGTTTGCAGAACCAGATCCCATGGATCGTTGGTTTTATCCCACTTACTAGCAGCAGCAATAAGCTTTGTACCATCAGCAACAGAACCTCCTCCAACAGCAAGAAGATATACACGATTTACATCCAATTTCTTGATTTCAGCCACAGCTTTCATCAAAGTATCAAAGTCAGGGTTCGCTTCAATTCCACCAAACTCATGAACTTCATATCCCTTTAGAGCAGTCATAACTTGATCATAAGTTCCGTTACGCTTTATGCTGCCTCCTCCATATGTCATATAAACAATACGATCCTTCGGAATCAGAGTGGGAAGTTGAGCGATCTGTCCTTTTCCAAAGACAATACGAGTAGTATTAGCAAAGTTGAAATTGTTAACAGCCTTCATCATATTATGTAAAATAGATAAGTATCCAAGGAATGAATGAATGAATAAATAAATAATGAGGAAACAAGAGAAAGACAAATCTTTTCAAGAAAATTCAAGGAAATTTCTTGGCGAATATCAATCCTAATATACTTAGGAAAATCATGGTTTTAGGTTGTCCGTTATTTTCGAAATCTCGCGGTTTTCAGTGCTATATGGTTGATCAAATCGAATAACAACCAATAGTTGATTTGCGCTTTTGCCTAAGTAAACCAAAGCAATCATATCACTTGATTGTGAATGTTGCAGAGTTTTGTTTGGGCACTGTATACAATTGTTTCGACTTGTTTTTACATTCCATTCTTTGACTATTTGACATTTTGTATTTGGTCATTGGTCTTCATTATTATACCAAGTTGTACAGAATCACAAGGAGTAATATTTACCGAATCTTAAAAGTGCACCTTCCGTGTTTTAGCCCTTCATTAATTCCTTTCTACTAATATTGATTATTGTCGTTAATTGATGTTGAATAGTATCCATTCTGTAAACTTTACATGTGTTTTGAGTCTTTCTGTTGAAACACTTTGATATGATGCGTACTTGTCTTTTCAATGTATGTATTCTACTAAACAATATTCAAAAGTAACAATTTCAGCTTTCTTATTGAGTACGGACTTCGCTGATCTGCTTTGAGTTTCCTTCTATTTCTAAGCTTAAATCCTTTCGAATAGCAAGATTCTCATTTTGTACTGAAAAGGCTCATTTTTTGTCATATCATAGAAACAAACTCAATGGAAGACGTAAGACGTCCAAGTTACTACAAATCGTATGAAAGAAAGCCTCAGACGGTTGAAGATGAAGCGCCTAACCTTTACAGTATCATCTCGTTGTTTGTCTCTTAAACGCTACATATATATATATATTTCTTGATTTGCTGATTCGATCTCACAAAATAGTCTCGTTTACTTGGGTGGCTAAGTCTCTTTACTGGAGTGGCTTCTCTAACGTGGATGAAATTGGTCTCTGTAGATAAGTTCAACATTCTCGTGACGTTGGGGTAAGTATTGTCTGTGAATCCTGTCTGTTTAGTTTTGCTTTTATGTCGATGCTGTCTTCCTATGTGAAAACGTATTTTGAATCGATGAAGAAATGAGGATTGCTGTTTGTTCCGAGTAATGGAGTAGTTCTCTCACTCCTGTTCTCCACTCTCTATTTTCCGCATTTGTAACACTCATTTCATCTCACTCACTCCCACCCACACCTTGATTGGCCATTACAACAAACAATGCATCCCCATTATTCCTCCTTCACACTCACTTGAGGGTACTTCTCCAGCAGATCTTCCCACACCGTTCTCTCCTTGACGATATCGTTCACCACCACGGCCACATCCTCGATAGGCAATCGCACCTGCTTCATCGAGTCTCTTTCTCTCAGGGTGACGGTGTTGAACAGCTCGCTCTTTTCGTCGACCGTCTCGAAGTCGATCGTCACAGCGAACGGGATTCCGATCTCATCGGCACGCGCATAGCGTCGTCCGATCGACGCCGAGGAAGCATCGGTCTTGAAGGCCAGCGCGTAGGAGCGAAGCGACGCTCCGATGCGATCCACGATGGGCGTGAATTGTTCGGAGTTGTTGATGGGCATCACGGAGCACTTGAACGCCGCCACCGTCGGCTTGAACGCCATCACGTTTCGCTTCTCCTCTCCCTCGCGGACATAGAACGCGTGCTCCAGGATGGAGTAGATCAGTCTGCCCACTCCGAAGGACGGCTCCACCACCGAGGGGATGAACTTCTCCTCGTGGATCTTCAGCACCGTCGGCTTGAACGTCACCATCTCGGGCGTGATGGTGTACTTGGCGCCGTTCGCGCAGGGGCCGATCTCCGCGGAGCCCGTCGCCGCCAGACTGTCCGCCAGCTTCTGGCACTCCTCCGGCTGCTCCTCGCCCAGCGTCTTCAGATAGTCCTTGACGATCGCCTGCTCCTTCTTGAAGGCCACGCCGATCGCGCGGCTGTTGAACGTCGGAGCCAGCACGTTCTTCTCGATCGGGACGTCGTGCTTCACCGAGGCCGTCATCTCCACCTTCGTGGCGTCGCTGTGCATCTACCGCTCACGCCACGCCGCCTCGTCCACCTTCAGATCGAAGCACGCGCGGTCGGCAATGCCCACGCACTCCGTCCATCCGTAGGAGAGCTTGATTTCGCAGTCCCAGCAGTCCGACGCGTAGTGCGCCATCTCCGTCAGCAGGTGCTGGCGGAACCGCATCTTCTCCGGATCGATTCCCACGCGCTTCAGGAACAGATACGTGCGCGCCATGAAGTATCCCAGCGTTTCGTTGTTCACGATTCCCGCGGCCACGGCCTCGCCCACTAGCCCTCAGTCCCCGCTCCCTCGCCCACGCGTCATCGTCAGCAGCTTGCCGTCGCCCTGCTGGTGGCTCCGCGAGAACAGCGGCAGCACCAGATGGGCCACCGAGGCGAACTTCGGGTGTCGCTTATCGCTCGGGTTGCAGAAGTGCTCGATCTCCGCCATCGGGAACTCGCGCACGCGCAGCAGCCCCGCGCGCGGAGAGATCTCGTTGCGGAACCCCGTGCCCACCTGCGCCGCCGCGAACGGGAACTTGCGTCCGTTGAAGTTCAGCAGGCGGCGGAAGTTCATGAACATGCCCTGCGCGGTCTCGGGGCGGAGGAAGCCCTGCATCGTGCCCTCCGGACCGATCTGCGTCCCGAACATCAGGTTGAACGGGAACGGGTGCGTCAGCGGATTCCCCGTCGCCAGAGCCACCACGCCGTACTTCGCGAACAGAGCGTCCAGCTCGTCCGCAGAGTACGCGTCCGCCTGGATGCGGATGTGCTCCAACTCCAAACGCTGATCGCTCGTCAGAGTCACGTCCTTCAGCAGCTCGTCCATCTTCGCCTCCAGCAGCTTCTACGCCTCACCGGTGCAAAGAAACAAAACGTCAGCACGGTAGCACTCGCCCGTCTTGCTGTCCTTCACCATCAGGTCGGTGAACTTGTCCACGTGGCCTGCAAATCAGATCGCTACGAAGCACCCACCGGAAGTCTTCAAAGCACAGTAGGGAGTCAGGTTGGTGCACTCCACTTCCAACATGTCCTCCTCCAGAATGAAGTGCTGCTTCCACAGATTGATAAAGTTGCTCTTCAGAGAGCAGGTGATCGGACCAAAATCGTATAAACCTGCCACTCCTCCATAAATCTCGAACGAAGGGACTACAAACATCTTCTGGAGCAGCACATCGTCGAACGTAGCCTTGTCAAAGGTCTCCTCGGGCTCCTGCTTCTTCACCTCCGCTTCCAGCTGGGCTTTCAATTCCTGCAGCTTCTTGACAGCTAAAAGTGACAAAAATGATCAAAAAACGTACCAGCAGTGACTTCTTCCTGAGTCGCTCCATCCTTCTTGAGTTGTCTCACAACTCCTCCCTGCTTTACAACAGCGGCACGAAGTCCGTCAAGGTCAATAGGCTCCATTATAATGGTTTCTTCTTATAAAATATGGATAAAAAGAAAGACGCGAAAAACGGGAATAACCGCAAAAAGACCAATGAATTAGGGGACTGATGGGCTTTGTTTTTGCAGTAGCTCTGCGCTCCTTCTTTCTTTACCGTTGACTTGATCGGTTTCTTTTGGGGAAGGGTATGGAGATAAGTACTAGTAATATGAGCTTGTTCGCTCTTAGTCAAGTGAATTGATTGCGTAGAAGACAATCAGATGTGGCAGAAAGCCCTGCTCCGGGGAATACATCCTCAGCTGACATAGAGGAAGCAACAAGGTTAACAGATGAGCAAATTCAGCATGTACAGTCTTTGGTTGAATATGACTGTTAGAGAATTCTTCAAATTCAGTATGGTAAGAATACAGAAGGGTATTGGCGCTGGCAAATGCTCGCTGCAAGGCACTGTTTTCTTGTGAATTTGTAATTTAGAGATCCATATATTGCTGAATCTGTTGTAGCCCCCGACCCATTTGATCCCGTTAGTAAACGACGATTTGATGGTCGAGTGAAGAAGTGGAGGAGATGTCTACACAGATTTGACCCTCAGAATGAGGAGGAGAGAAGGGAGCTTGAAGATTGGCTAATGCTGCGAAATGTCTATTTGTGTAATGTATATTGTTTTAAGGACTTCTGATATTCCACTGAACCGTCTTGAATAGTATTTTTCAATACTTTGAGTTTGTTTTTTGCAAATCCAAATAGCGTGGCTATTTTTCTGGTCATTTTCACATTCGATATGCTGCAGAGAGCGGGAGTGTTTGCATGTTCTGCCTTCGGAACTGGAAAGCTGTAGGGATCATTCTCCCAAGTGAGCTCTAGAGTCTTCTCGAGATCCTTTTACAATAAGATTGTAGTCAATGGCATGTCGATCGTTATGAGTAGAGTCAGCCTATTCTTAATTTAGAAAAGGTAAAGTCGATTTACATTGCCTATGGTGGTTTATCGGAAGGTGCTACAGGAACAAGGTGGATTATATTATGATAATTGTTATTCATAGGGAGTTTGCAGCACAAATTACTGGAAGAAAGGTATTTGTATCCATAGTATTTGATGTAGGTGAAAGCAAGTAACCCCAAAGCAACTGTGACTGTGGAAGTGGATAATGAGCTCGTGTATCCGAAAATCTCGATTGAGTACTGTAAGTTGGTTCGAAGCCTTATTGACTCGTTAGTTAATGGAAGAAAAACGGAAATGAGCCCGACTAATATGTCGTTTAAGCAAATTCTACACACAATTCAAGATGAACTCCGTGAAGTGGACCTGGAAGCCGACAAGGAGAACTATGACAAATTTCGAAAAATGCAGCAGGATTATATTCTTGGAGGAATCAAGAAATGGGAGCAGAAGCATCTCGCTATGATCAAAGAATTAGAGAAACAGTAAAGGTTATTTAGCATCTCTGTTTGTTGATAAACTCCTTGTATTTTGAGAAATACCGCCATCCCAAAACTCGAGGCGGTTTCCGATTATTAGTTTCTATATTAAAATTCGCGGGTTCTTCTTTCTGATTCCCGCCATTTGCCTCCCTTTTTCTGGCGCGATATTTCAAATTGCATTCAAAAAATATTTCCACATAAGGTAGGATCCTTTGGGAGACAATGTGAAGTTGTATCTCACGTTATTTAGATATCCTCGGAACATGAATTGTAATCTCTGTTTCAAATTGGACGAAGAGTTTCTGGATAAATATAAGACGATTCAGCCTCCTTTTGGATATGCGCCTCTGGGTGAAATGGTGTATCGTCGTACCTACTCTAGAAAACTGGAGGATGGAACCAACGAAGACTGGTGGCAGACTGTCCGTCGTGTAGTGGAAGGAACCTATTCATTGCAGAAGGAACACATTCAAGCTTTCCACCTGGGTTGGGATGATGAGCATGGTCAACGATCGGCTCAAGAGATGTACGATTTGATGTTCAATATGAAATTCCTGCCTCCTGGTCGTGGTTTGTGGGCTATGGGTACTGCGATCGTCCACAAGAAGAATCTGTCTGCTGCTTTGAACAACTGTGCCTTCGTGTCTACGGAGGATATTGTGAACAACCCAACGCGTCCCTTCGAGTTTTTGATGGATGCGTCGATGCTGGGAGTGGGTGTGGGTTTCGATACGAAGGGACGCGACACGCTGCCGGTGCTGGGTCCGAAGGAGGGAGAGAAGTTCACCTATGTGATCGATGATTCGCGCGAAGGATGGGTGAGCTCCGTGTCGTTGCTGCTGAAGGCGTACTTTGGCGTGAACGGAGTTCAGCAGCCGGACGTGGAGTTCGACTACTCGGTGATTCGTCCCGAGGGCGAGCCGTTGAAGACGTTCGGCGGAGTGAGCAGCGGTCCGCGTCCTCTGCGCGAGCTGCACTGCAGCATCCGCGAGGTGCTGAACAAGCGGATTGGTTCGCGCTTGGACACGACGGGGATCGTGGATCTGTTCAATCTGATCGGGAAGTGCGTGGTCTCCGGGAATGTGCGTCGCTCGGCGGAGATCGCGTTCGGCGAGGCGGACGACGAGACGTTTTTGGACCTGAAGGACTACTCGAAGCATCCGGAGCGCATGGCGTACGGCTGGTCGTCGAACAACTCGGTGTTCGCGCGTGTGGGAATGGACTACTCGGAGGTGGCGAGCCGTCTGCGCGTGAACGGCGAGCCGGGTCTGGCGTGGCTGGAGAACATGCAGCGGTTCGGGCGCATGGCGGACGGTCCGAACAACAAGGACTGGCGCGTGAAGGGCGGGAACCCGTGCCTGGAGCAGTCGCTGGAGTCATACGAGCTGTGCTGCCTGGTGGAGACGTTCCCCGCGCGGCACGCGACGAAGGAGGAGTACCTGCGGACGCTGAAGTTCGCGTACCTGTACGCGAAGACGGTGACGCTGCGCATGACGCACTGGCCGGAGACGAACCGCGTGATGCTGCGGAACCGGCGGATCGGGTGCTCGGTGAGCGGCGTGGCGGACTTCCTGGGGAAGCACAGCCTGGAGGAGCTGCGGCAGTGGCTGGACGAGGGCTACGCGACGGTGCAGCACTGGGACGAGGTGTACAGCAACTGGTTCTGCATCCCGCGGTCGATCAAGACGACCTCGGTGAAGCCGTCGGGGACGGTGTCGCTGCTGGCGGGCTCCACGCCGGGCATGCACTTCCCGGAGAGCCGGATCTACATCCGGCGCATGCGCATGGGGAAGAACGACCCGCTGGTGGCGCCGCTGCGGCGCGCGGGGTACAGCGTGGTGCCGGCGATCGGGCAGGAAGAGACGACGGTGGTGGTGGAGGTGCCGGTGAAGCTGCCCGCGAACGTGCGCGTGCAGAGCGAGGTGTCGATGTTCGAGCAGCTGTCGCTGGCGGCGTTCCTGCAGCGGTACTGGGCGGATAACCAGGTGTCGTGCACGGTGACGTTCGACCCGGAGAGCGAGGGACCGCACATCGCGCAGATGCTGCAGTACTTCCAGTACCAGCTGAAGGGAGTGTCCATGTTCCCCAAGCAGGACTACTCCAAGTATCCCCAGCTGCCCTACGAGGCCATCTCCGAGGAGGTCTACAACGAAATGACGCGCGATTTGAAGCCCATCGAGTTCGTGGATCGCAGCAAGCCCGCCGTCGTCAAGGCGAAGCCCACGCAGTTCTCCCCGATCAAGCTGACGCAGAAGAACAAGTTCATGATTCTTCCGAGCAAGAAGAGCTCGGCGAGAAGAGTGTTGTTCGCGCAGGAGAATGAAAATGAGGGAGAGGAGGAGGAGGAGGAACAGGGAGTGGGACAGATGTTCCCCGATGCTGTGTCCTTCTGCACGAATGACCACTGCCAGTTGTAAGGAATCTACCATATATACTCTATATATCAATATATAAATCGAAGGTTTTGTAATTTAGTTTCAATGAAGGAATGTTTGTTGGGACAATTCGTTTACAATTCTGAGTGGATTGCATGCTTTCTCGGGGTCTTGTTTCAAAGACTCAGAATTGCATTCGATGTCTTCCAATAAGCTGTAGAGCTTGGCGATCTCCTTCGGTTTTTTCGTTCACCTTTCGTTCACTCTATTTGGCTAGAGCTTCGTTTTCTACAGTGAAAAAGCGGAGTAATAACACGTTCCAGACGATTTCTGCAACCACCGACTACTCATTGATTCAAGTGGATCCGCAGAAATACACTACATGTGAACTTTGTTCCCTGTTGAGAGAGAGGGACATTTCCATTCCTGATGTAGATTTCGCTAGAAATCATTATCATTAGATTGACAATATATGTTTGGCTCTATCTGGAAGAAGAGATATTGTTCCCGAGGTAGGTTGACCGATTTCGTTTGAAACGGTAGCAAGTGGAGATTGCAACGCGAAGTCTGTATCGAATAAACTATTACAAGCAGTTGATCCATTTTGTTCGAATCATAGCGGCTCGCTTTGTACTTTTCTTCTTTTTTTCTTATTGCAGCCTTCTATCCGTCTAACGGCGCATACATGTGAGATGGCCATGGAGTCTATAATCGGTTCAAAGCAGTACGATCTACTGGATCTGATGTGGAATCTGGTAGATCACAATCTCCGTAGTCACTGGAGTATTCTAGGTACCTTATGCTTCCTCTTTTGAATGGAAGGTCCGTACTGTCATTGTCTATTGGCAGATCGTCGTATGACGGATGCTCGTCCGTATCTGGATCGATTACAACGAGAGCAGTACTCCATTTCTGCTGCGAATTGTCACATTTTGCAAGGATTGTATAGTGGGCACTACTACTACGAGTGTCTCCATTTCTTCAAAGGGTTAATTGAAATGGATTCGTCCGGCCAGCTGCTTGGGAAGCCTACCAGTGTCCACACTGCGCTGAAAGCTGCCTATCAGTTGAAGGAGTATCAATCTGTGCTAGAGATATTCGACCTGATGCAGAAACGAGAAATGCGAATGGTTCGTCCCGTGGTGTTTATGGTATCAGAGGTATTGAACAGAATCGATTGCTTCCAAGTAGATATACGAAAAGGGCGATTTCTGGAAGCTGGATTATAACCGAAAGATCGGAATTCTGCGCGAGAATGGAATTATTCCGACAGATCAGCAGTGAGAATCGGGATGGGACCTGAGAGATAGACAGTTGCAGCTGCTGGCTCAGTCGCGATTACCTCAGTACTTAAAGGGGAGCGAGATATTGGAGGCATTTAGTCGAGCGAAGAACGAATCGCAAGTGGTGGTGAATGAAAAGGGGGACTATTGTAAGGATGCTGGTTAGAACGTGACATGTAGTCGTTTCTCTTGAGAAGTACCATGATACGCACCGTCGATTGCGGTTGTTTGGTGTGTTGGAGAGCATTGCGGGACAGAAGGAAAAGGAGAAGGAAAAGGAAAAGGAAAAGGAAAAGGAAAAGGAAAAGGAAAAGGAAAAGGAAAAGGAAAAGGAAAAGGAAAAGGAAAAGAAGAAGGAAAAGAAGAAGGAAAAGAAGAAGGAAAAGAAGAAGAACTCGAAAAAGCGACTGATCGTGCAGACGGTGGAAAATGACCCTATTCTTCGTCGCTTCCTCGAGATGGAATTGTTCCCATCCATTCAGTTTCAGCAGCAAGTATAGGTTACTTCAACTCGTTTTGATTAGAATCGCCACATCAAAATCCCTGTGAAAGCAATCGAGAATTGGAAATCCCATCGCAACGATCCCGTTCTCTAGTCAATCAGCCCAGTTTATTTTTTTTGTTTTAGTTGAGAGCGTGTTCTCCCAGATTGCCTTGCTTGTTCCATCAAACAAATCAATGCTTAGCAGTTAATGATCTGCACGAAATCGGGCTTCAGAGAAGCTCCACCCACCAGGAATCCATCGATATCCTCCTTCTTGATGAGATCAGCGCAGTTCTTGGTAGAAACGGATCCTCCGTAGATAATGCGCACGTTCTCAGCCACAGCAGGGCTCACAGCCGAAGCCATGTAAGCACGAATCTGAGCGTGGGTCTCCTCAGCCACATCGGGGGTGGCAGTCTTTCCAGTGCCAATAGCCCACACAGGCTCGTAGGCAATCACGATGTTCTCCCAGTCCTTCTCCTCCAGAACATCCACGACCGCCTGCAGCTGAGCCTTGCACACATCCATGGTCTTGCCGCTCTCTCTGTCCTCGAGCAGCTCACCGATGCAGAGAATCACCTTCACGCCGTTAGCAAGGGCGATCTTGGTCTTCTCAGCAATCAGCTCGTCCGACTCAGCAGCCACGGTGTGGCGGCGCTCGCTGTGACCCAGGAGAGTCCAGTTCACACCGAAGTCTATGCATCAAGACAAGATAAGAAACAAACCCTTGAGCATGGGAGCAGAAAGCTCACCGGTGAAGGCACCATAACCCTATCAATTACGAAAGGCGTGCGCTTTCCTACGTTCACCTTCCAGATGTTCTGAGCAGAAACCTCAATCTCCTTTCTCAGGAGGTTCTTGGCGAGGGAGATGTGCAGGGCAGTAGGGGCAATCACAATATCACGGTCCGTCTTGAGATCGCCAGCAGCATTGAAGGCGTTGATAAGCTCAGTCAGGGACGACACAGTTCCGTTCTAGAGCTAAGAATTCCCCTCTCTCTGCCTACGCATTTCCAGTTTCCACCAATGAAGAGTCTACGAGGCATTCTAATCAAGTTCTAAAATATGTATGAGGGACTCGTTCGTACTGTTACGTCATTTGCCTTCATGATGATCAAGACGCACCCACACTGTACTGACGCGCGTCGTCCCGCAGAGAGTCCCTGATTTCGGAGTGCCTACTCACAGGCAGTTTCATTGTATACATTCGTTTCAAAGCGAATCTTGTATTTGGTTGTATTGTATAGAATATTAATACTAGTAGGTGTTTATATTTTATAATTGGGTTATACTCACCTTGTAATTTAGTTATCTCCATTACTGGTTCACTAAATTTTGAAAATGGCAGAATTTAATGAGAAATCTTTCAAGGTTTTTATTTGAATGGGGGCGAATAATCGATAGTTGAAACAGCAAGAAGAGGTTCAGAATTCACCTCAGGCTGGTATTCACAGGTGTGAGAAAGTAGACGCTATTTTCGTTTGTAATCAATAGCCTATCGGTCAAATTGGAGTTCAGGAGAGATCTCCAGTTTGCTGGTCTCCCGATGGAAATCAGTATTCTTTGCCTTCATCTTTAAATTCTAGGCTGTGCTATGTCAATGCTACTCATGGTCTGATCATTTGCGAGATTGATAAAGCCTCCTCTCATTTCGTTCAAAAGATGATCTTGACCGGCCATCATCATACGGTTCGCGCTTTACTTTACCACCCTACCCAGGATCTCATTGTATCTTCTGGTTCGGAGGGAGTGTTTGTGTGGGATCTGCAGAGTGCTACTTGTATCAAGGAAATTAAGTTTGCCTTTTCTCTCTGTTTCTCTACCTCTTAGCGAGACCACTGACAAGCTTGCCAACGAGGGTGAAGTGACTTGCTTATGTTGGTTGTACAATGGAACCATTCTTGCTACCGGAGGCCGCGATTCGACCATTCGTCTCTGGGACGTGAGTGGCAAGTAGGTCCGTCTCTTGGCATGGACTCCTAGTTTCCGTTATCTTGAGACCATCTCTGCCCACAAGAGCAGTGTGAATACGATGGTGTTCTGCGAGTCGCACGATTACTTGGTCACTGCTGGTCGCGACAGCTCGATCAATCTATGGGGCACGTCTTCTCTGTCTCCGGAGAATCTCTACAAGCGCGTAGGACGGATCCGAAAGGCGAGATGATGCCCAGCTTGATAACCAAGGCATAGTCTGTCCGCTGCTCGCTTCGATGGACGGCCATTTGGGAGACGTGAGTATTCTCGCCATCTCGGAAGACGGCGAGTACATCTTCAGCGGCGCTCGCGACAACTCGATTCGTGTGTGGAGCTTCAATGCGCGCAAGTGCATTCGAGAGATCAAGGATCAAAACAACATGATGTGGGTCGCTCGCAGCGCGGCGTGATGGATAGGAGCACCCACAAGGGAGACATTTCCGGCCTGTTCGCCTGCGGCTCGATGTCGCATCTGGTGTCGACCTCGATGGACGGATCGATCCATGTCTACAAACTGGGGTCCATGGCGGTCACGAACTCGCTGGACGATGATATGAGCGCCGTAACCATCGAGATGGCCGTTGAGACTAGCTTTCCCTGGACGAACTCCTCAAAGGCTTCAGTGACGATCAGAACGTTGCGGTGGCCGCGAACGATCAGCTTGTGGCGATCTTCAAGATCTTCACGGTTTGGTTGGAGCCTGTCTGTGAGAGTAGAGCAAGGGAATCGCCTGTGCGTCGATGCCTTCCAACATGCAGTACATCGCGGTCAGCAGCGGCGGCAATTGCATCCGCGTATTGATCGAGCGCCGGTTTTGATTCTAGATCTACAGCATCTCCATCCCCGAGCTGCAGCTGCTTCATCTCCAAGAGTTCATCGGCCATTCCGACTCTGTGAATGGCGTTGCGCCCATCAACGTAGCTCTGCCGCCTCGCTCTCCCTTCTAGGACGACACCATCGTGACGGTTTCCAGTGACTACACGGTCAATGTGTTCAATATCGATAGCGGAGTGCGGCTTATGTCCTTCACCGCGCCCTCTGCGCTCTCCTCTGTGGCCACGGTAAGCGATTCTCTGCACGGCAATCATCGCAAGGCGGACGGCATTATCTTCGCCGCGGGAAAGGACTACGCGATCCACACATACTCCACGGAGTATCTTCGATTCTACGGAGGCATCGAGAAGGAATGCCACGCTGCGAACCGAGAAGTGACCGACGAAATGTTCGATGTAGCGGCGGAACCCGGCGCTGAAGCGTAGCTCTGCCGCTTCGTCGGCCACTCGGGCAAGATCCGATCGATCGCTTTCAACAAAGCATGGGACACGCTGTTCTCCGCTTCGGAGGATGTATGGATGGAGGGGTCGATTCACTCCAGGGAAGCGTGATGGTCCACGTTCTCCCCGAGCTGCAGGTGAAGAGCCTCATGGACGGCGGTGCCGAGCCTCTGGAGGAAGAGTACACGTACAAGATCGAAGACCACACGGGCGTGGTGCTGGACGTCGCTCTCTCCGACGACTTCGGCGACTACTACTACATGGCCAGTGTGGGAAACGACTACACTCTGAACGTCTACCAAATCGATAAAAGGCACCACTCCTTGTTCTCGATCGAGTCTGCGCACGACTGCGTGATTCCCTGCGTCACGTTCGGCCATGCCTCGTCGAACTCCATGATCTTCACCGGTGGCTGGGACCATTTGATCAAGGTCTGGAGCCTGGAGGGAGAGCTAATGAAGGAGCTTCAGGGACACATGGAGCGAATTACCGACCTCTGCGTGAGCGATAATGGAATATATGTAGGGAAGGAGGGATGATGTCGATCGTAGCTGGCGAGTGCGTCGGCAGATAAGACCATCTGCATCTGGAACATTCCGCAGGATTTCAAGCTCGAGAAGGTCTTTGCCTGCTCTGATGAGTGCGAAGCTCTCTGTTTCTTAGGAGACAAGCTTGTGGCTGCGTATCTCACGGGAGTCGTCCGAATCTGGTCCCTGGACGAATCGTAAGAAGTTAGATCCTTTGTAGTGAACGTGTGAATTTGTTTGTTGAAAAAGGCAAATGGCAGAATTCGGGGGTATTTTGTGACTCCATTGTTTGTGCAAATTCTCGATAACCATGAGTGATAATGTGAATGAGATTATGGAGAGAATGGTTCCGGACCTGAGGGATATGGAAGAGAACGGAATCTTCTCTCATGTACGGTTCACTGAGGTGTTCGCTAATGCGTAGGGAGAAATTACATCTATCATTCACAAACGTCGCGGAATGGAATATGCAATGAGCAGCTATTCGAAAACGATCCAGGACTACCTTACTGCGATTCAATATGAAATCAATTTGGAAACACTGCGGAAAATGCGTAAGAATCGTCTAGGTATTCTGTTCCGTTAGTCTTTAAACGTAGGTCTGAGCAAGTACCTGAAGAGCGACAGTAGTGTTGTGAATCGGACCCATTTTATCTTTGAACGGATGATCCGGAGATATAAAAGCGATTTAAATGTTTGGCTAAAGTATGTAGAGTTCTGTGAATCAATCGGTGCAAATGGAAAGTTAGGGACTCTGTTTCCGAGGTAAGCTTTATTCTGGAAGCTGGCTGATTGACGTATAGAATCCTGCAGTTGCACCCTCGAGCCGAAGGAGTTTGGGTGAAAGCAGCCAACTGGGAAATGTCTCAAGGCAATTTTTCGAACGCTCGAAGTGATTTCTCTGCTTTCCGATCACTCATAGCTTTGATGCAGCGCGCAATCCGAATCAATAAGCACAGCCAGCTATTATGGAAAGAGTATTTCCGATTCGAACTGGGGTATGTGAATTTAATCGAAGAGCGTCGTCGTGTTCTCGGTCTCAGTGTAGGCTTTCTCTCGCTGTTTTGATTGCAGTCTCTTCGTGAGCGATTGCTGGGCGATGAAAAGGATAAAACGCTGGAAGAGCTGATGGAGAAGGAACTCTCCGAATCGGAATCACAATCGGAGTCATCATCAAGTCAGAAATCACAAGATGAAAATGATAACGATAACGATAACGATAACGATAACGATAACGATAACGATAACGATAACGATAACGATAACGATGAAGATGTGAACGATTTGGAATTGCTGGAGGATAACGAAGAGTCTTGTGAGAACGAGCGTTCCATCTAATGACTAGCCTCCACTGCAAATCAAGCAGAAGCCAGCGCGAAATCCGCCGAGGAATCAAAGAATCACGAGATGGACGAGATGATTCGCTCGCAATCCGAAGCCTATCAATCCCAATTTCTTCAAGGATCCATTCCCAAAATCATTTTCAAGCACGCTATGAAGGGTTTCCGCTCGATACCGTTTGCTAATTCATAGAATGCGACGATATCCAACTCGCCACGTCGCTTCTTCAAATCAGTTTCGAGCTGGGAAACACCTTCGTCGAGCAATTCATTCTCCAAGATCTCCTCGATAATCACTGGACCGTCTTCTCTTCTCTTCCCTTCCCTCATCCATAGAATCTCTCTCTTTGGAACGTCCTCATTCCCTATCCAGTCTCGCGTGTAATTCATCAGCTTTCCCTCGATTCTTCTTCTTCTTCGGCATCCGACGATGTCGCAAAGCGAAATCGATCCCAATTCGACGAAGCTCTTTTCATGGCGCAGCAGCTCGCGCAGCACGCCGCTTCCGTTTCGATTTGGCTTCCTCTCCACGCTAGAAACTCCTCGCTTCGCCCGATGTCGCCGCTCCTTCCGCGGTTTTCACGCTGTTGATCACCGCTCTGACTGACGCCGCGACGTCTTTGGCGCCTTATGGCGATGTTTCCCCGCTTTATGAAGCGATCGAATCGTTCTTCCGCGAGGCGGAGGCGAAGAAGGAAGTGTCCGAGGAAGTCGTGTTTGCGTTCGTTCGGTTCTACGCCAATCGAGGCCAGATGCAAGAGTGTGTGGCGTGTGTGATGAAGTACTTGGAGTTGCTGACGAGCACCGTCGAAGCCTTCCAAAAGACGATGAATCTTCTGGTTTCTGTGGCCGGAAGGGACATTTCGCTGATTACGGATGCTGCTGGAACGTCGAACGCGAAGGGTGAGAGCGAAGAGGCGAGGTGAGGCGTAGAGTTCATTGCGGATTTGTACGAGAAGGGAATGAGTCGGTTTGCGAACGAGAAAAATCGAGGCGAGCTGCTGAAAGTGGCGGTGCGCTACTTGAAGTTTTTGATTTCGATTCACGAAGCGGACGAAGCGATCGAAGCGCTGTTCCATGTCGTTTTGAAAGGAAGAAATCACCGCTAGAAAGTGTTTTTGATCGCTCCCGAGCTGAACGTTCCCGTGTTCGTTTTGTATCTCTCCTACTGCAACGAGCAGAGCATTTCGCGTCTGCGCTCCGCGGAGGACTTGTAGGATCGTGGCAAGGCTTTGAGCTGCAGTGCGTTGGAGAACGAAGTGCTGATTCCCCTGGGGTCCGAGGTTCTCGGCGAGTGCATCGAGTACGAGAATCGCTGGCTGGCTTCCCTCTCGGACGAGGCAGCCCAGCAAACCAACCAGAAGGAGCAGAAGGAGCAGAAGGAGCAGAAGGAGCAGAGAGAGCGCGATGAGACGGTGAAGCGGATTGAGCGGCTGTACGGCGAACTGGCGAAGCGCTGCTCGCAAGACACGGAGACATGGGTGAAGTATTGGTGGTTCGAGCGAAGCAACGGACAGTTCGAGAAGGCGCAGAAGGTGTACAACCGCGCCATCCATCTCCTACCCGACATCGGAGCGTTCGAAGAGAAGGTGAGCTTGATGAAAAGTCGTCGTCCTTTATGTTGTGTTTGTTCGCAAACAAGCCAAATTATATACTCGTTCCCCTTCGCGAAGAGCAGCAAACTCGTTACTCTGTTCACTATCTGCGTCGTGGGTGTTTCCTGCAGCTGTGCACTCAGCTCCTGCAACCCCTGGAACATTCCAGGCGCCTTCCGCATCGCTTCCTCCACGTCCAGCGGATTCTCGACCTTTCCGGCCAGTTGCACGCAGCTCTACGCCGCTAATCCTCGATCCACTCGCCTACTCGCAGCGTCTGTCGCTCCACCTCGTTCAGATTATCCGCCCACAACTCCACGAGCGTGTGCGCCGGGATTCGAGCGCGCGCCACGTCGTTCTTTCCCATCAGCAAAGCGATCTCCTCCTCCAAATAGCGGAGACAATCATCGGCGCGTCCGCAGCTCAGCAGAATCGAAGCGCATTCGTCGAGTCCTTGCAGCAAGTCCTCCGTTTCCACGCCTTCTTCTTCGCGACGCTGCACCGCTGCGCACGCGTAGAGCGCCGCTTTCTCGAAGTCTCCCGAGTACATCAAGCACTTCGCGTGCTGCATCAGAATCAACGACGAGGTGAGCGGATCGCCGCCGAGCTGCAGGCTTTCCGCGGCCTCGTAGAAATTGTTGGCCTCCGCGAAATACTCCAACGACAGCAGAATCTTTGAATTAAACGGAGTCCATGGACGCTACGTCGGCCACTTCGAGATCCATGCGAGCCAGCGTGGGGTGCGAGCTGCCCAGCACTTCCTTGCAGAGCGACAAGGCGCGGTTGACGTACTCCATGCCGAGCTCGGCGTCCTGCGGCAGCGCGAGCATTCCAACCGAGAAAATGATCCAGGGAAGATAGAAGGAGGTCGAGGCGCAGTAGAAGCTGAGAATGTCGTTGATGTTGGAGATCACGCCGAGCGGATCCTGCCCTGCGTAGAACTGAACGCCCAGGGCGCGGAGATAGAGCGGATCGTAGGGATGCATGATGGCCACGAGCGAGTTCGCGAAGGCGACGGAGGCCTGGAACTCGCGGCGACGCTGCGCGAGAACGGCTTGCTGGAAGTAGGCAGAGGCCAGCAACGGGGACTTGCTGCTCTCGAGAAGAACGGTCGCGTATTGCAGCGACTCCTCGATCTGCTGCTGCACACTCGCTTGGCGGCTGGAGAGCTTGAGCGCGCTAGAGAGTTAGAGAGAGAGACAGAAGAGGAGCGCGTACCATTGGTTGAGGATGAGCGAGGGATCGGTGAAGCTGTTGGGAGGAAGCAGGAGCTTCACTTTGAAGGGAATGCCGTCGATGTGTTGATCGGTGAAGGGATGCGTCTCCGTGAAGAGTAGCTCGTTGCCCGCGCAGTTCAGCTTGAGCCCGCACTGGTATTGGATCGCGCTGAGCAATTCCCAGGGATTGCAGCCGTAGGGAACCAGCTCGGGCACGGAGGGGAACTTGCTGTAGACGGAGGGGAGCAGCGCCTAGCATTGAGGGAGCGAAACGAATCCACGTTCACCCAGTAGTTTTCGGACTGTGCGTCACACGTCATAATGTGGTTCAGTAGCGTGATCGTGCCCTTCTCGATGAAGTACTTCATCGACTCTACGGATTACCGCGGCTTTCGATGCGCACCGAAGTGCTGCGCGAAGGCGGAAGGACTCGACTGCGACTCCGCGAGCGTGACGTCGGCCTGCGGCTTCTCCTGGTAGATCAGACAGCGCAGATGCTTCCAGAAGATGTTCTTGATGGTTCGCGCGAGCATATCCACGTAGAGAAGCTGCCGGAGCCATTCCTGCGTCGCGCAGTTGTACATCAATCCGAGATGCCGCATGCTGACGCCGCGGCCATGCAGGAAGATGGAGAGCTCCGCGGAGCAACAAGGCGGGTCTTCTAACTGCTCCAATTCCTGGCAGACCGATTCGATCTGCGAGAGAAGCGCGGACTGGATCTCCGACGCCGATCGGCCCATCAATTCATCGGCGACTTCGTAGCGAATCGCGGGCTGGTAGTCGTAGAGAGGCGCGGAGAGCGGATCGGAGGGAAGGAGCTCCGTGCAGCCGATCATGTAGTTGCGGTGATCATCGCCGCGCCAGACGGAGTATTGCGCAGCCTCGTTGAGCTGAGGAAGACGCGAAGTGACTTGAGGCGAGGGGTTTTCTTGGTTGTAGAGAGAGGAACTGTTCTGGATGGGCAGCGCCGATACGATGTTGAATCGGAAGCCGGCGATGTCCAGCAGGGCGGTGGAGGGAACGCACAATCGGTCGGCCTTCTCTCCGAGATGCGCCAGAATGAATCGAAGCTGATTCAGTTCCTTGTCGGCGGATTTGAACGATCTAGAGGAAGGAGAGAGCAGCAGAGATACCTTGAATCCACGTCTTCCTCGCTGTTCATCTGCATGTAGTTGTCGATATCCTTCATCGAGCCGAACGTCTTTGTTTGACACAGCGAACCGAACGTACGTGCATCGGGATGATGAACAGCGACCCATTATCCGAATAGAAGCACGAATCTTTGTCGTAGAACCCATCGCGAAGCGCAGACCGCAGATTCTCCGGACAGAGGAATCGCTGGAAGATCTTATCGCGCATCTCGTCCACCTCTTTTATCATTTTGCTGCAGTAATCGCTCGTTAAGTCCAGCAGCGATCCCGAGTCCATGCTGCTATCGCTCGTCACCGCATCGCACAGTTTCTGCCATCGTTCGTTCCAGCTAAACGACGACTGGCCCACTCCGGAAAGTCTCCTCGAGCTCAGCATTGCCTCGTTGGCGGAAGGCTGGCTGCTCGCGGTGGGTTCAGGCGGAGGCGACGGGAGAGTTCCCTTCAGCGTGGCTTCTTGCGGAATGGGTGGCGGCTGCTTCGGCGCCGGCTCGCTGGATTGCGCGTAGTCGACTAACGCGTTCCACCAGGCGACGAACGAGGCGAACGGAATGCGCTCCTTCTCGTTCTGGATCTCCTTCGCGATTCTGCGAGTTAGAAGAGAACGCTATCGCTACGTCGTGACAGTTCGCATGGTGACGGAGCCATCGCAGACGCGGCGAAGCAGATTGCTCAGCTCGATGGTACTCATATCCTCCTTTCCATTGCTCACATCGTAGAACACGCTGTTCACTCCGGAAGAAACAAACTCCTGCTTCGGTTGGTACTCTACCTCTCATCCAAGCGACCCACACAAACGAGACGGAGCGAACGAATAGCCCACCTTGCCTAGCGATTCTCTCTGCTGCTGCTCTTCGTCCTGCTTCTTCTGCTCTTGCTCGCGGTTGATTTCCTCCACCATGCTGTCGATGTCCAGGTCTTCGATCGAGTCGAAATCCACGTCATCGATCGCGCCTGCTCCCTGAAACGGCTTCTTCGGAGCTGAAGGCGGCGCTGCTTTCGGAGCTGAAGCCGGAGCTGAAGGCGGAGCCGGAGCTGGAGGCGGTGTGGTGGTGGGGATCGGCGGAATGGTCTTGTCGGCAGGCACACACGCGATATCGATCGTTTTCACATTGACGATGTCTGTGTTGGTGCTGATCGAGGTGTGCTCGATCATGGTGGGCTGGGAAGAAAGAGTGGACGGGAGATCCATCGATTTGAGCTCCTCTTCCATGTCGTCCAGATCGATATCGAACTCGTCCATCATCATCGCGAAGCTATCTCGCAGCGGCGCGTCGTTCTGCGCCATTTCGATTTTGGCGTTCGCTGCGTCGGACGATTCTTGGATCACTTCGCTGGGCCGCTTGTCCTCCGTGAATTCCGCCTCTTCTTGGATCGTAGGGATCGCAACTTCGAGCATCTGCACGGGTTTCACGTGTCCATGCGGAGCCGCACTTGCTGCATTCGCCTTCGTTTCGGCGGGGTAGTGCGAACTCTCGTGCTTGGAGGCGAGGTCGCGGACATTGATGCCTCCGAGCGACTGGCGACGCGGCATCGCGGGCTTGGCAGGAACCTCCTCTTCTTCCTCGTCTTCGATCGGATTGTTCTTCAGCTTCTCCATCAGCATCGAAATCGACTTCGACACCATCGGTCTCTGATAGGTCGGAGTGTTCTGATTTGACTTCGCAGCCTCTTTGGGCGCAGACCTGGGAGCTTCCCTAGGCGCTGGTTTAGATGGTTCTCTGGGCGCAGCCTTGGGAGCTTCTCTGGGAGCTTCTCTGGGAGCTTCTCTGGGAGCTTCTCTGGGAGCTTCTCTGGGAGCTTTCGAAGGAGCTTTGGGCGCTGGTTTCGAGGGCTCTTTGGGCGCAGGCTTCGAATACTCTCGGGGAGCTGGCCTGGAAGGCTCTTTGGGCGCAGGCTGGGCGGGCTCTCTGCGAGCTTCTTGCGCTGCCGGCTTCTTGAGAGAGTTGTAGCCGCTGCGTGTGGGAGCGGGCGGAGCGGTCTGGGGAGCCGCCTTCTTCTCGAAGATCGCCCGCAACGAATCCATTTTGCCGTGGCCAGGAGCGGTTCCAGAACGCTTGGGAGGAGCCGAATGAATGGGCGGAGCTTGCTGCGTTGGGGGCGAACTCGGAGGCTCCGGCTTTGCTTTGGAGACTGTGGCACGCGCAGAAGTGGAAGACGTGGAGGAGGACGTCACGGGAGCAGAGCTGGAGACGGGGGCAGAACGAGGCTGCGATGGAGTCGACTTAGAAACAGACGACGGAGATGGAGTCGGCTTTGAAACAGAAGACGAAGATGGAGAAGTTTTTGAAACAGTGGATTTAACTGAAGTCGTCTTGGGCGAAGTGCTCGCAAGGGAGCTAAACTGGGGCTTCGATGACTTGGTGGACGGAGAAACTTCTTTCGGTTGTTCTCGCTTAGGGGCCGGAGAAGAAGTCTACATCGAACAACAAAACGAAGGATACTGATCGTCCTTTCACTGCAGATTCAAACGAGTCGATCAACTACCGTCAAGCCATAATAATAAAGGTACGTTGCCATCTTCAGACTTGACTACCACAGGATCGGATCCATTACACTCAATCGTTAGAACAAACTCGTTGGAGTCGGGAGAAACACTCTTTTGGGCACTTTTACAATTTGTCAGTGACACTACCTACCGGTTACGTTAATAAAAGAAATAGAAACTCGAGACGCCTTTACACATTTAGGAGGACTATTTGGTCTGTAATAAATGTGGATACTACGCTCATCTATTCGCATCCAACAATTTCGCCATGTTGTTGAGTACTGAGTTACTCTTTGCAAGTGTACAAATCCTTCAATCATGACAGTATACAAATATTATAAATCTAAGAGTAACGTTTTTTGGCAGAAATCGAAGCAAAATTGGTCATCCTCTATCTCCGTTTCAAAGATGAGCATGATTCAAGGTTTTGAATCACAGCTTATACCAAATGAAGTGGGGAGCGATATATCAGGACCAGCACGAGCGGACTTGCCCGATCTTCGTAGTTACACTCTTTTTATATGATGGAATAGCTCTAGACCAGAACTTTCCTGCATCTAGTAGCATCGGGTACGTAAATCTGCCCGTTACTTCGGACATGCCTTTGAGCAGTAATCTCTGTTATTCAATGTGAAACATAGACCGCAACTTTTACTCTACTGTGTCGTTACCTCAAAACATCGTTGGCTCCATCGATGTGTTTTTTATGTTTTTGTTGGACTGTAGCAACCACAAGAAACTCTATCTCCTGTGTATGTTCATAATTCAGACCACATTTTGGACAAGAACAGCGTTCCTTTGCAACAACCCTATCCATCCAGTGTCTCTGTGGGAGGGATTTTGACAGCCACAACAAATGTGTCCCACGCAGTTGATAGTGGAATGCCAATTCCCGATGTCTCCTCCATCCAGCTCAACCCCGTGGAGAAGCCGGCTTCTCTCAAGGGAAGCAAGCTCTCGTTTACAAACCGTTCCTTCGAGAGTCTGACCTACTCCGAGATCCCTCTGCTTCTCAAAGAACTCTCGGAGCTTCGCAAGTCTCATTTCCACTCGGAAGTCGTTCTAGTTCCACGTGTTTCCTCTAGAAAGGGACGCTGCTCAACGACTCCGCGTCCCAGGAAGATTTGGTAAGCCTCACGATCTCGCAGATTCCGTCGCTTCTGGAGGAATACAAGACGCTGGTGGTTTCGATGAAGAAGTCGTTCGTTTGTCCGACGTGCAGCAAGGCGTTTAGTTCGCGATACTCGCTCAATCTTCACATGAACACGCACTCGGACTCGAAGCCTTTTGAATGCCCGCACGCGAATTGTAGGAAGTGTTTTCGAACGAAATCGGCGCTGAATACACACATTAATCTCGCGCATACCATGATTAAAGACAACATTTGCACCATTTGCGGAAAGGCGTTCGCGAAGCCATGGCTTTTGCGACAGCATATGACGAGGCATGGCGTGAATCATCGCTATGTCTGTTCGAAATGCTCGAAGTCGTTCGCTTATCCCTATCTTGTAGATGATTTGATGTGTTGTGAGGTGTAGCTGAAAGAACACGAAATTACAAGGCACGAGGGAATTAAGCCGTATATGTGCTCGTTCGAAGGTTGCGGGAAGCAGTTTAACTCGAAGAATACTCTTCATCTCCATGAACTGGCGCATTCTAGGCCGTTTATGTGTTCAATTTGTCTAAAGCAGTTTGGTTATGCCTGTGACTTAAAGAGGCATCAAAAAAAAGCCCATTCCATGTAGCATATTTAACAAACTGTTTACTATACAAATTCGTTACGTTAAGACATGAAATTATCGAATTCAACCAGTTGCGGAGCAATATCGTTGCCATTTTCCGGATTGCTGCCATTCTTTAAAAGACTCCTGTGGGAATGAACCTCTTCTTCGTCTGAAAAGTCGTATGCATGTGATGAACGAATAGTAAAGTCGTGCTTGTTTTCGTTGGTTTCTGACTCATTTTCGAATTGAGTCAAGTGCAGAAGGTTCTACTGTGACACTGAATCCACACCACATACCGAAGCCGAATTTGTACCAAAAACTCCGTCATCACCTTCTTGCTGTGTCTCGTCATCCAACTATGAATAAAAGAGAGCGCGAACACCCACTGATATCTCCTTATCCTTGAGGCTTTTGTATGGGTCGCTTGTATCCCAAATCAATTTACAGAACCTCCAGATCAGATATCCAGCTACAGCCCCATATAAGAATGGCAATATTTTAACCATTTCAATTGGTTATCAGTTTTCTAAATTAAGCACGTTTGTTAGGAATTAAAAGTTTTGTTTTTGATTACACTAAGTGGGTTTATGGATTCAGGAGAGAATATCAGAATCAATGTTCGTTCGATAGAAGATAGAAACGAGAGTTTTGAACTAGATCGAAGTGATAATATTCTTAAGCTCCGTCAACTCGCTAGTGAACGTTTTCGTGAGGCTTGTATCTTACTTATTATATTTAGAGATCGAAATCAACTCCATTGTACTTCTTTTTCGTGGAAGACAATTAGTGGATAATCAAACTATTTCAAACTGTAATATTACAAACGGAGATACTGTTTTATTAGTAAAGAGAGAGCACGTTGAGCGACGTTTGATTTTGAATAGTTCCGTGATCGATAGCGGCTGGAAATCAGCAACCTCGGCAGGCAGCTGGAAATCAGCAACCTCGACAGGCAGCTGGAAATCAGCAACCTCATCAACCAAACCAAAGAGCATTCACCGTTCAGTCGGCTCTTCAGACACTGTATTTATTTTTTTCTGTGCTTTGGATTAACTTTTAGAGAGCGGGAATTTCAGCGATATCAAGAAATATACAGAGATACCATTTTGATGCTGCAAACACCTAATCAGACCCCCGACACGCAATTATCTCGTCAATATTCTCAACAATTCCAGAGCATCATTCCCTATCTTACAGGGAGCCTGGAGAGCCTATCTGTTGTGCGCGAAGCTTTGGAGCATCGATTAAATGTACATGTGTTTGTCCTCTTCTTTCATTTCTAGTCGTCGAATGAAGAAGACGCTCTTTCTCCCGACCTAGTATCTCTACTCCATGCGTCTCATCTAGATAAACCAGCTGTCTCGCTTCTTTTCTTCTCGCGCTCTAATGAGTCACCGCTTACTCCAATTCGCTCGTGTTTTTTACTTTTATCTCCCCACTGCCACTCTTGCCGCTCCCTCTTCTACTACTGCTACGACTACTACTGTGTCTTCCTCCGAAGAAAATGCCGCACACCCCACTCCGGCCCCTTTTCTTTCTTTTTCTCAAGGAGACGATGCAGTGAGAAGAGAGAACGAGAGCGAGGGCGAAGGGAGCCATGCGAATGGGCACGGGGCGGAGGACGAAGCGGTCTCCACCAATGTCGATATCGTGATTCGGTTGTCCATGCCGCAGGACAGCCGGGGCAATCCGAACCACGGGACGACCGAAGAGCTCGTGCCGTTATTGGTCTCGCAGATACAGCAGTTACTGAACAATGCCGGAAATGCCCAGACCGTAGTTGATCATACCGGAAATGCCCGGGCTGCCGATGAGAATTCTCAGTCTTCATCCAATTTGGGCAATTCCCAATCCACATCCAATTTGGGCAATTCCCAGTCCACATCCAATTTGGGCAATTCCCAATCCACATCCAATTTGGGCAATTCCCAAACTCCACCATCCCCGCCAGCCTCAACGTCAACAAGTCCGAAGCCTGGGGGCGTGAAGCGATCCTCCTCCACCCAATCATCGGATAGTCAGTCTACCCACTCAAAACGTACCCACTATCCCTGTTTTCGAACAAACACTCTCCTTAATCATATAAATCTTCAAAGTCCTCATCTCCTCGTCCGCTCTCCGGTGCGGGAGGCTGAGGCTGGGTCTGGCCCTGCGAAGTCGCAGCGCGATTGTTGGGCGGATGGACAGGGTTGCGCGCAGGCACATCGTCATACAGTCCGTCCAGATCGTCCGCGGGCGCGTTAATGTTCTGCGCGTCGCCGAACGAGAAGTTCGCCACTCCGCTTCCCATGTTTCCGCGCTGCTGCTTCATCTTCTGCGAGAACGACTCGTACTTGAGCAAATCAGCATCCGAAACAGAACGACGAGACTCGCGTACGGCCATCTCAAAGTGCTTGCGCGTCACATACGGCACAGGATCCTCCTCGGGGATCTGATCCTCCGTCAGGCCGCTCTCCAGCATCTTCTCGCGCGCCATCTGCCGCTGCACCGTCAGCTCAATGCGGTCGCGAATCGCGTACTTGACCGCTCGCTGGCAGATCTCCGCGAGATCGGCTCCGCTGTACTTGTCCGTCGCCTGCGCGATCACGTTCAGATCCACGTCCGGAGCGATCGGGGACTTCCGCAGCGAGGCCTTGAGAATGGACACACGGCTCGCGAAGTCGGGCATCGGGATGAAGATGAGCTGGTCCAGACGGCCCGGACGCATCAGCGCGGTGTCGATGATGTCGGGGCGGTTGGTGGCTCCGATAATGAACACCGACTTCTTGGACTGCATGCCGTCCATCTCCGTGAGCAGCTGGTTCATCACGCGGTCGCCCGCGCCGCTGTCGCCCACGCTCTGCGCGCGCGAGCGCGCGATCGAGTCCAGCTCATCGAAGAAGAGAATGCACGGCGCCGCGCTGCGCGCCTTCTCGAACACGTCGCGCACGTTGGCCTCGGATTCTCCGAACCACATCGTGAGCAGCTCGGGGCCCTTGATCGAGATGAAGTTCGACTGGCACTCGTTGGCGACCGCCTTCGCCATCAGCGTCTTTCCGCAGCCAGGAGGGCCGTAGAACAGCACGCCGCGCGTGGGGTCCATGCCGTACTTCTCGAACATCTCGGGGTACTCCACGGGGTACTGCACCATCTCCTTGAGCTCCTGCTTGACCTCCTCCAGACCGCCGATGTCCTCCCACGTGGTCGTCGGGACCTCCACGACCGTCTCGCGCAGCGAGGCGGGGTTCGCCTTGCCCAGCGCGTAGCGGAAGTGGTCCTGCGTGACGCTGAGCGAGGCGAGGACCTCCGCGTCGATCGAGTCGTCGTCCATGTCGATGTAGTCCATCTTCTCGCGAATGCACTGCATCGCCGCTTCCGTGCACAGCGCGGCGATATCCGCGCCCACAAAGCCGTGCGTCTCCTTCGCGATGGCCTCCGGGTCCACCGAGGCGTCCAGCTTCATGTTCTTCGAGTGGATGCGGAGAATCTCGAGACGGCCGGCCTCGTCGGGCACGCCAATATCGATCTCCCGGTCGAATCGACCGAATCGACGCAGCGCGGGGTCGATCACGTTGGGCCGATTGGTGGCTCCGATCACCACGACGTTCGATCGCTGCTTGATTCCGTCCATCAGCGTGAGCAGCTGCGAGACCACGCGCTTCTCCACCTCTCCGTTGATCTTCTCTCGCTTCGGCGCGATCGAGTCGATCTCGTCGATGAAGATGATCGACGGCGCGTTCTTCTCGGCTTCTTCGAACGCCTTGCGCAGATTGCTCTCGCTCTCGCCGGCCATCTTCGACATGATCTCGGGGCCGTTGATCAGGAAGAAGAACGCGCCCGTCTCGTTCGCCACGGCACGCGCCAGCAGCGTCTTGCCAGAGCCCGGAGGACCGTAGAGAAGCACGCCACGCGGAGGCTTCACGCCCAGCGTCTTGAAAAGCTGCGGGTGACGCAGCGGCAGCTCGATCATCTCTCGGATCTGCTCCATCTGACGACGGCATCCGCCGACATCGTCGTAGCCGACGTCGTCTAGACGCTCTTCGTCCTCACGCTTGAGAGGCTCGCCATCGCAGTAGATCTCCGTTTCCGGACACACCACGCACTCGGTTCCAGGCTCCATGTCCACCACTTTGAACTCCACGGGGTGCATTGCCTCACGAACAATAAAAGTATCGCCCAGCTTGATAGGACGGTAGGAATCCACAAAGTAGGGCTTCAGATATACTTCGAAGAGGTTTCCAGTAACTCCTTCTAACGTATCATCAAAAGGAAGAACGCTGATCTAAGAATGACACATTACAAAAATGACAACCTTCTCACCGTTTGGCAGGTTGTCAATCGCTTTGACTGTGACTAAATCTCCCAGACGAACGGCCAGATTCTTTCGAATGACCTACTCATAAACCCTGTTAACTAACACAACCTTGTTCATAAGGATACAGCCAAAGTCGCAATCCACTTCAACCACAACAGCAACTGTCGATTTTCCACGCTTTCCCTATCCGTCAAAAACTGATTAAACAGATCACGCGAATGGACACCACGTCTCCCTTGAACAAACCCAACTCTGCAATTTTGTCTGCATTTAATCCAATCGTAGAGTTGTCATTTTGGTCTTCACTCACTGCATCATCAACTAACAGTCTATAAGGGGATCTCTTCTTCTTCAGAGGAGGATTCGGATCATTTCCAGGATTTGAATGATTATTTTCTACTTCCATTCCTTTGCAATAATATTTTGTGATAGTTTCTTCATTAAAAATAATCCCGATTTTTGGAATGAATTATGTAACGATTTGACAGGCATCTTTCTAGAACACATCTTTTTCAAATCACTCGTTTATCGCCGTCGTAGAACTTTGAGAGATTATTCCGCACACTTTTCATACTATTTAAAAGCCTCTCTACTTCAAAGGGTGTTGTACAGTCAGCAAAAAACTGCGCGGTGGAAGGGAGTCAAACAAACAACACAACAGTGAATAAATAACAAGTCCAAAACACTCTACTCGCGAAAGTGCATGAAAATACCATAATACTCCTGGGGAACCGAAAAGTGATCGAAACAAATCCTTCCATTGTTCAACACCTGATAGAAAAAGTCATCGATCACTACCTCTCACCGCTTGCCTCCAAAACTACCTGACAACAAGACCTTCACGTCCTCCTCCCCTCCAAACTGCTGCTCTGTCCTACAATTCATCACGCGCTCCGAGTCCCACTTTCGGATGGCGTCATACAGCGACAACACGGCAAGCAGCCAAACAAACACTACATCCTCGAACAAAATATTCACAGGGTCGCATCGTGCAGCAATCAGCGTCATCGCCTTCACAGCGTACACCGTTCGTCGCAGATCTCCAAAACAAATCTGCGTGCCATCTTTCATCCATTTCTACGTTGGTGTATCGTTTCGGGTTTTTCAACGATCGCGGAAGCTCCGCCTGGAACTTTTGATTCGCGACCTGCAGCTGCAGCGTGGTGTTCAACACGACGGGCAGCGCGGCCCAGTTCAAATGGGCGAGCGGGAGAAGCGAGGGGTCGTACACGAAGGCGCGGATCTCCGAGACATCGGCGATTTCGAGGAAATGAACGAGCGATTTCCACTGCAAGTGAGCGAAGAGCTTGGTTTTATTCGTGATCGCGGGGCGATCGAGCGTCAGAAACTGGCTTCTATCGCTTAGCTCCTCTCCGCACGCGCACGTCTCCACGCTCTGCATCACGTCCGCGTATTTCGATTGGAGAGAGTGATACACGCGCTTCCATCCGTTCATCCACTCCGATTTCTCTCTATCCGATCAGATCGCAGGAGTGACACGACAGCACGTGGATCGATTTCGTGATCGAATGTAGCAAGTAAAAAGAGTCTTCGAGGGGATTGGAGCCCGTGTCGCTTCGGGAGCGGATCGAGATCGGCGCGGCGAGCGAAGAGGCGAGCGAGCGAAGCAGAGCGCTCATGGGGAGCGGAGAACGGGGAGGAACGTTGAGCTCGGATAGGGAAAGATCGGTGTTGAGGACGTGGTGAATGAAATGCTCTGGAATCGATTGGAGAAGGGAGTGGAAGAAGAGGAGCAAGAAGAGAGTGGGCGTGGTGAAGAAGAAGAAGAAGAAGGGAAGGAAACGGCGAGTGAAGATGAATAAACAAAGTAAGATAAGTGTGGAAAGGAGCGAAATCGACGCTGAATCGAGCACACAACGGCGAATGGAATTCTCATGGCGAGGAACAGAGAATGCGGGGGTGTAGTCAAATCTCTTTGTATCAGGCATAGACTTACAAAGGGGTTACGTCGTTTTTCCACATGTAAATGTAATACACAAGCCGATGAACAAATACAGCGATCAACCCATTCTTCATAGTTGTGGTAATCCTAGCGCATTACAGCTAAGCAGAAATCTCACCAAACCAACGAACAATGCTTCCAGAGGCTTTCGATCAAATAGAACATGACATACTGCAGAGGAAAGAGTGCCCAATACATAAAATGCCTCACGTGCACATATTCCTTGCATCTATCCCACAGACTCACGCGCACGAACGGTTGTATGATAAAAATAGAATTCACGTAAGCTTGGTTTACTGTCTACAATCAATCCCAGACGAAAGTCGCAACATTCAGTAAACTCAGCAGTACGGAGTAAAAAACACTTTTCCACAGCAACTTCCACATCGACAGATGGAAGCGGTTCAAGAAATTGGATAGTACCAGAAATTGGACAACCAGGAGAAGCACCCATAAATAGCTCCTAACAGTTGACCGGAAGAAGCGCTTCAAGATCACTGTGCTTGCGGAGAGCTCAGAAGAACCATCCATGATTACAACAAAAAGTGTTTGAAATGAGACTAGGGCAGACATCTCGTCCAACTGGATCGAGGGTCATAGAATCGTTGCGATGAGTGGACCTATCGTCTTTTTTGATATCACCATTGGTGGAAAGCCTGGTAAGATCTTTTCGTAGTGTAAATAATGATTTTAGCTGGACGGATTGAGATGCGTTTATACAAAGTAGGTTTGACTTGTCATTCCTTTATTTTAGGATACTCCCAAGACGTCTGAGAATTTCAGGTAGTTTGCGCAGTGAGAGGTTGACAGTAGAGCGCTTTGCACTGGAGAGAAGGGAAAGGGAAAGAGAGGAAAGCCTCTGCATTACAAGGGCTGCACCTTCCACCGTGTGATCCCTGACTTCATGATTCAGGGAGGAGATTTCACTCGTGGAAATGGAACTGGTGGTGAGTCGATTTATGGAGAGAAGTTCAACGACGAGAACTTTATCCACAAGCACAACAAGGCGGGTCTTCTTTCCATGGCGAATGCTGGAAGAAACACCAATGGCTCGCAGTTCTTTATTACAACGGTGCCTACTCCTCACCTGAATGGCAAGCACGTCGTTTTCGGTGAGGTCATCAAGGGTATGGAGGTAGTTCGCAAGATTGAGCATACTCGTACCAATGCGGCAGATAAGCCTCTGAGCCCCGTCGTGATTGCTGACTGCGGTGAGATCAAGGCTCCTGCCGTAGTTGTGGCGAGGTGAGGTCATCTGTAGAAGGAAGCGGAGGAGAAGAAGGAGAAGAAGGAGGAGAAGGAGAAGAGCCCTCGCGCGTAGTTTTCACACGCTCCGTTCACTTTTAGGGAGAAGAGAGATCGCAGCCGCAGCCGTTCTCGCGAGTAAGCTGTTGTTCTCAACACGCTCCTGCGACAGTGTCTGTTGGTGGAAGGAAGCTGCTTCCCTGCTGTTTGCTTGTTTGATTGATACAGAAAACATGCAACCCGCTATTATTAGATTACAAAAAACATCTTTAGATCATTCTGTTCACCAGCTTGCCGATCAGCACCTCGTGGTTACCGTAGTCACCTCCCTCGTTGAAGTGGCGCAGCTTCTTCGAGAATCCGCCGTTGGGGCTGTTCAGCTTGAAGGGCCACAGGAAGTTGTTCGCCTCCTTGAAGTGGGGTCCCACAGTGTAGATCTCGTGGATCAGATCCTCCACAGACACAATGCCGAACTTGCCGAGCACCTGCTCGATCTGCTCATTCAGCATCAGAGGAACGCGCTGCTTGTTCAGCTTGGCATATCCACGCTTGTAGATCAGAGAACGCACCAGCTTCAGGTTGGGGTAACCGTAGGCAATGTAGGGCTCAACCAGACGCAGCATCTCCATCGTAGCCTTGTTCAGACGCACGAACACGGCGTTGTGGATTTGGCGCAGACGAAGCAGACGCAGGGTCTTCTTCACCTTCGGAGAGCACTGGTTGATACCACGAATACGCACCACGATCGCCAGACGGCCTTCTCCCTCACAGAACAGATGTCCGTTGTTGTGGGCATCTCTTCTCTGGGCAATCAGATCAGCCTCCATCTGAGCGTATTCCTTGTAGTACTGCTCAGTGCGCTTCACCATCGCCTCTCTCTTGACCTGCTCGGCCTTCTCGAGGTTAGCAGCATACTTCTCAGCGGCAGCCTTCAGTTTTTCATCGCGACGTTGCTTCAAGGAAACGGACTCAGGGCTAAACATACATTAGACACATCCTAATGCATCGAATCTAGCTATGTGGTTTATGTCTTTAAGGAAAACGGTTTCACCGTAGTCCCAGTTCCCTCCAAAGGATTAGACAAAGTCTATCCAGATGGAAGATGCTATGAATACCGAAGCATCGAAAATTGCAGGTATCATTACTTACACTTGCATTCGATAAGTGGCAAATATATTTTGTGGAAAAATGAATCATTCTGGACCCCATGGAATCCAAACTCTGTATTTATTTCCTGCTTATGAAATTGACCCTCACAACAAAAGCTAAAGCTCGTGAATCATCCTTTATTTTCACTTGTTTAACGTTTGATGGAAGAGACAATGAGCAGTGTAGCTCAATAACAAACTTTTCAAACAAATTGCGCAATGATGACAAACACCTGTTTTTCCTACCAAGAAGGAATACCCGTCTTGAAACAAACCATTTTCATTCTCTTTTTTCTGTTGCTACTGGATGCTTCCTGTATGCACTTTTTGAATAGAGGTTATAGAATAGAGCCAGTCAGGCGAGAAACCAGTGTCATTGCAGGACTTTAACAGAGAATACCGTTCTGGTAGGATATTCTTCTTTGAATATGGCTAATAGTGCAGGTACCAACGGCAAGGCAGTTTCAAATGCGTAATCAGCGACTGCGGGTGGAGTGAGGAATAGGTCAAATATTCAGACAGTTCTGCGTAATATAATTGATTCTGGAATGATGGCAGTCCCATCGGCTGCTTACAGTTCGGCTCCAGAATCTCAGCCTCAAAAGAAACCGTCTGCTTCTGATTCAGAGAGAAGCCCTCTCTACGTTTCTCCCTATATGCGAAAGCAGCCAATGAAGATGGACCTTTCTCACTCTACTCTGAAGATTGAGGAGGGATCCTTTGACCAATCTACTTCTTCTACGATTGGCTATGGTTCCCTGGGAGAGTTAAAGCCCGTTGCCACTTCTCTTGATGAATTGAGCGAAAATGCCCAGCAGTTTCCTGTACAAGTCCTATTTTTCCTGGACTCTAGACGATTCAAACAGTGCTGCTTCATAACCAGGAAGCGACTCTGGTGGATACTCCCCTTTCACTCTCGGTCCTCGCCTTCCGTCACTTGCTTCTCTCAAAAGGGATCCTTCGTGACCTTTCCTCCCTCACAGGGTGGCGTCTCCAATTCAACGGCGTCACTCTGGACGATGCTGCTCCATTGCACACTCTCTCTCTTCCGCCTGGCGCTCTCTTCTGCACCATTGCAGTGCACGACAGCCACGAAATTGTGTTCGACCCGCCTTCTTTCGACGGAATCAACGCCGCCGTCGTGCCTCCCGTGAACAACACTATCTATTTCCGCTCCATTGAGCGATCGAAAGTCTCTCCGACCCAGCCTGCTGCGGAGGTCCCCGAGTCGACGTTCGCTTCCGAGCTGACGCAGCCGCGAGGCCCGGAAGTGAAGGAGGCGGAGTACGATTACTTCCCAATCCTGCGCCGTTCGGGCTATTACATGGTGCCTTCTCACTTTGATATGGCGAGCAAATCGCAGGCGGAAGTGGCGAGTCTCGAGGGATTCACGGTGGGTCATGAAGGGGTGGGAGAGATCTGCTGGGAAGGAGTCACGGATGCGTGTTATTTGAATCTGGATCATCGAGTGGTGATCGAAAAGGACCTGCACGGAGTGCCCTACGTGCAGCTGTACCCGCCAGAATTGTACTTGCGACCTATGCCTCCGGTGGGCTGCGAGCTAAACAAGAGAGCGATTGTGAGACTCTTTAACATGTATCCGATGACTCTTCGGTCCGACCAGGGAATGGCTCGATATGAGGAGATGCTGCGGCGGATGGTGGAGTCGATTGGAGGAGAGTGGCTTGGATATAACAGAGAAAATGCAATTTTAGAGTTTAGAGTTGATCATTTTTTGCCTGTTTGATTGAGACGTGAATTGTTTGGTTGGATGCGTAGAAAATGGTTCGTCACATTAATATTTCTCATAGCTCCACAATACCACTCGAAATCTGTGCGAATCCCAAATATTGGAACTACAAAACTCGGAAGAGACGAATTCTCTTAGAACACTTCTCTGGAGTTCGATTTCCTTCCATCACTTAATGTTTTCATCCTGTGAACAACGACTCTGTCCGTATCAAACAGTCTATAATAACTCGGACAGTCGTGTATATAGCAACCAATGTCCTCGAGAGTTCTTTTCTGCTTTTCCACATCCGTTACCCGCCCATGCTGGATTTCGTTATTTTCACTCAAATGATAACAGACGGGTAGCGAGTGGCGAAGCTCCCCCCAATTTTGTCGGTTTTCCGCCTCCCTATCTGTATATTGCTCCAACAGAGGCACCCGCCGAATCAAGAAAAAGGGTAGAAGCAGCAGAGCCTGCTCCCTTGGAAATGATCAAGCGCATTCAAAAGGACTGCAGTACTGGTCATCAGTGTCAGTCGGGAACCGATCAAAACCCTTTTGAAGTCGAAGAAGATGCCGCTTCATCCACAATTGACTGGTCAAAGAGGAGAATTTGGCCCGTGATGGGGTTTGGGAAACTGGATATACGAGATAATGAAGAAAAGTATATTATTAGTCTTGACATTCCTGGGGTTACGAAGGAGTGCATTGACGTCTCTTTAAGGCCAACGTGTATCGTTGTGGAGTGTGTGCGGAAGCCTATCCCCATGACTGCGGGGAAATACCATTATTGCGAGCGTCCTACTGGGAAGTTGGTACGAAGAATTCAGTTGCCCTCCCAAGCCAACCCCGACGCGATCTCATGCATTTATAAAGATGGTGTGCTAACCCTAACCGTTCAGAAGATAAAAAATGACTCGAATGTAATGAAAATACCTGTGGATTGATGATAATTGCTTGTTGAAATAAAAGTGCGTCAACCGGGAATTGAACCCGGACCTCTACCTTGGAAGGGTAGAATCCTAACCATTAGACCATTGACGCTCTAGAGTTGAAGCGAATTTGTGATTACATACAATCCATTATTCGTTTTCAAAAGTGTTTCCTATTTTTATATAGTATTATTATTACTCCATCTATTGTACTATTTTTTTAATTTATAATAGACTGGATTCACCATAATGAATATGTTAGGAAAACAAGTCGTCGATTTAGTGCTCTCTCCGAAGTGGATTATTCCCATTGTTCCTCGTGGGTCGATATTGAAAAATACTTCGATTGTTGTCAACAATGGGGTCATTGTAGATATTGCGGATCGACAAGTGAATTTGGGATAGTCTTGCTGATCAATAGATTGTGTCGGAAAAGTATGAGGCGAAAACGGAGTACAAATTGGGTTATCACGTTGTTCTTCCCGGATTTGTGAATGCTCATACTCATACACCCATGTTTTTATTCAAGTCATATGGCGACGATAACAGCTTATCAGATTGGTTGCGTATCCATTCATTCGAGTCGTTAACACTAGAACACTTTATTTGGCCGATGGAAGACATGTTCATTAGTCCGAGATTTATACGAGATGTAGATGTCAGCACTCGATTTAACAATAGGGATTGCAAATGGGCTGTGCAGAAATGATTCGCAGTGGGACTACCTGTTTCAATGATATGTACTACTACCCAGAGGAGTCTGCAGAAGAAGTAGAGAAAATTGGCATGCGTGCAATCATCGGACTGATGGGTCGCGATAATGAGGGATCGTTAAAAACAGTACTATCTGCGATGGATTGACTGACACGCAGAATGAATCGATATTATCGAAGGGCTCTCGTCCCTCTCCTCTTGTGACGTACAGCATCGCTCCCCATTCTCCCTACCTCTACGACGATGCTTCCCTCGTGGCGATCAAGCAGCTCTGCGAAAAGCACGGCATCCTAATGCACATCCACGTCCAGGAAACCAAAGATGAGCTGGAAAGCAGCATCGCTGGGAACCATGCCTGTCCTTCTTGCCACAAGAGCAGTCGTCTCTGCTCGCCCATCCAGAACATGGCTTCTCTCGGCATTCTCGACCACACTTGCTGCGCCCATTGCGTGCACGTCCTAGACGAAGACATCGAGCTGCTGGCTCAGCACCACGCCTCCGTCGTTCATTGTCCCCACAGCAATCTCAAACTGGGAAGCGGGATCGCGCCAGTCCAGAAAATGCTAGATAAAGGCGTGAACGTCTGTCTGGGAACGGACGGAGCGTCCAGTAATAACAACCTGGATATGATGGGGGAGATGCGGACGGCGGCTTTGATCGGCCCCATCGCTGCAGGAGACGCGAAGGCGGTCGATGCCGTGACAGCACTCGAGATGGCAACGCTCAATGGAGCGAAAGCGTTGGGATTGCAGGACGTGATAGGGAGCATCGAAGTGGGGAAGCACGCTGATTTGATCGCAATCGATATGAATCGACTGGAAAGTCTCCCGATTCATAATCTGTTCTCGAACCTTGTGTACGCTACAGGAAAAGAGCAGTAGCTGTTGGTGAGCGGATTGATGATAGAGTGACTCATGTGTGGGTGCAAGGAAAGTGTCTGATGGAGGAGAGGAACCTAACCACTTTAAAACTGGAGGAATTATGTACGAAAGCTAAGGAGTGGAGAGATACTTTAAGAGCGAGCAATCCTTATGCAGATAACGGAGCTGTTGATCCTTGCTCTAGTCCTTTTTAGATCCTGTTTGTTCAAAACCACTTAATCCCTTTCTTCACTTTCTTTAGAGTCAGGAAACTCGAAATGGCACGTCCTGTGGAAGGTATCTTTCTAGTAGAGCAGTGATTTGACTCTGTAGAGAGTATGAAGTTCTCCCTCCAGAGTGTGAAAATATCCACTCAGATTCGAAAGAAAATGATCGATTCTGCCTATTTGGACAATGCAAACTTGACATCTGTAACACTGACTCCCAATTCTCGTCGTCCGTATGTTCTGTTATTGAGACTCTTGTTCTGTGATTGCTTATAGCATTGTAGATTGGTTTCGACTCAGCCGTATGGATATGTGAGGGATACCAGCGGTTTACGGTCTTTGGCTCATCACTTTGAATTGTATTTTAACAGAATGAACAAAGTTCGTTTGTGTCTGGGCTTTTTAGTTTTAGCTGCAAGAATCCTATATAGAGCTCCAAAAGCAATTAAAAAATGAGCAGCAGCAGGTGAAGTCTGTGAGCGACTGTGAAGTGGAGCTGCGCATTTGTTTTGACTCTGTTCCTCAGGTAGTTGAGGTTTCTATTGTATTCTCCAGATTTTCTTTGATAGCGATTTCGATTTGTCAGATCCGGTGATGTTCAGCGTTGTGTTGGATCCCAATGAGCATTTCAAAGTAGTGAGTTACAAAGTAGTTATATATATTACCTCTTCTGGTAGCTCACCGGGTATCTAGACCTTGTGGAGGTCTGCCTGAACGAGCAAATCTCTATTCAATCCGACTCGCTGTTCGCAGCGATCAAGCAGCTTCAGGAGTTTCAAGTTCATGTTTCAGAAACTTTGCAGGCGATTCATGGCTTATCGTAGAGCTAACGGTTTGTATTTGATTGCAGAGGCTCTATGCAAGCGATCCAGTCGCGGCATACAATTCCTCCTCTTCTAATTCCTGTCTATTTACGTCGTATTCAGAATCTTCGAAAGGTGCAAAAGATCGTGCTGTTTTGATTTGCTTTGAACGATAGACGGATCAGATCGCATCGATCCGAAGCACGTTGAATCAAGCTCGGAGTTATTTGAATCAGAACCGATTTGAAGAGTCGTTTGTGTGCATTCAGAAGTGCAAATCGTTCCTTCGAGGCGATTTGGGAGGTGTGAAAGCGCTGAGTGGCGTTGTGGCGATTCTGGATAGCACGCAAGATTTGCTTTGTAAGAAACTGGCGAACCATTTCATTACGTTGTGTTTAAGTGATGAAGAGGAGGAAAAGAAGAGAGAGCGAGAGGAGCAAGCTAAAGAGAAGGAGAAGAAGAGAAGAAAGGAGGAAGCCGAAGCCGAAGCCGAAGCTGAAGCCGAAGCTGAAGCCGATGATGAGAGTGAGAATGAAATTGCCAATCGCGAGCCATCCAATTCATTGGAAGATCGTCTTCGCCCCATCTTCTACGCGCTGCTCAATCTCAAATGGCTTCTGAAATCGCTGGAACAATACAAAGAGAAGGCGGAGCTGCAGCTCCAAGAGATCGTGAGTACGGTCATGACCATCTGTCTTGGACCTGAAAGTCTCACAAACCCGGTCATTCTTCGCCAGTTGCCCCATAAAGATTTCGTAACCACGCTGGACGTTCTCTGCGAGCAGTTCCTGAAGTCTGCTCAGCGGAGTCGTCGCGTTGTAGCAGTGTGTTTGAACATTCTTGCCACGATTCCCACCAAACAAGACAACACAAAATCGAGTTCTGTTGATGATATTTTGGGAGTGGAAGACGTTCTCGCCATCACGGACGCTGAACGAACAGCCTTGCAGCAGCATTTGCAGACGCTCCACACAAGCACGTGGAGTCGGATGCAGCAGCACATCAGCACGATGCTGGATGCGCGAAGTGAGATCCACTCGCAACTACAGATCGATGAGTTGAAGCAGGTGTGGGATCATTGCATGGACTTCGTGAGCGTGGCAGGACGGATTTACAACACGAAGGGAATGCTGTTGCTGCACACTCTCTTGCACCAGGCACGCGATTCTCTCGAATATCTGCACAAAAGCCAGCTACTCATGCTGCAGAATCTTCTCCATGAGGAACTTTGGAAGCCTGCGCTCGTTCCAAGCGCCTTGCAAAACGAACTAACCCACTTGCAGGAAAACCCACGTGTCGACATCTCTTCAGAGTGTGATTTCTAGACGGCGGCGCTGCTTGTTCGCACGTCAACAACCGACGTAATCTCCGCTCATCCGCGTCTCTTGATCGGATCCCAGTCCTTTTGTGTGACTCATTCGATGCTGGAGTTTGTGAAGATGCTGCTGCATTACCTTCTCTATGCACGTTCTTTCCAAGGACTCGGTCCTGAGGTCATGCATCGAATTCTGGAACTATTCCGGACGTTTAACACCTCGTCTCGCTCCCTGGTTCTCAACGCGGGCGCTGTTTCTCAAGGCTTTCTCAAGCGGATTAGTGCTCGCCACATCGCGCTCGTAACGCAGTGTCTGAGCGCAGCAATGAGTCTGGTGACGGTCGCTCAAACGTCTTTGGTGCTGTATCTTCCTTCCAAGCAGCACCCCGTGCTGATGCAACTCTCCCAAGGAATGATCGAGCTGTTCGCTGATCACCGCAGCCAGCTGTTTGAGAAGTTCCCCGAGATAATCAAATCGGTTGCAGAGAAGAGCTGCAGCAATCTCGAAGTAGTTTGAACTGTGCGATGAATGATGATATTAGTCAGTGGATTGGAGCGAGGCCGTTCCTCCTCCAAGTCCGTACATGGACCAGCTGATCAAAAAGATCGAAGTTCTCTTATCTCAGCTCAAGCCCATTCTTCCAGACGATCAAATTCAAGTAGAAGGATTCAAAGCGTACTAAGAGTAGACCATTTTCTCTCGGATTCTCTCCGAATTATCTTTGTTTTTCGTTTCTCGGTTCGAAACTGTGGATCCACAAAGCATTTCGCTTACAGGGCGAGAGAGGTAGGAGCGCAGCATCAGATAGACTGTAGAATTATTGGCGATATTGGATGTCTTTTGAGCGTATTTCGGGGAATACCGGGAATTGTGGAGCGTGGATTAACCCTTGAAAATGCATTTCGCGATCGCTATGCGATAAAGCAAAAAGAAGAAGAGGAAGAAGAAGAGGGAAAGTCGTATAATGTTTGTTAGATAGAATTCCGCTAATCTGGATTTACAAAGGTTAAATCAAATGTGGAGCGATGATCTTATAAAGGAGAGATCGATACAAAACTAGAATCGAGAATCAAGAAAGATTATGCGCTGTGGTAGATAGGATATCACATTGTAATAAGAGAGTATTAAGTTGAAACAAAAACAAAGAAGCAGAAGGAGGCTGTGGAATGATGCACTCGAAGCAATTATCGAGATAAGACTCGGAAAAGAATGGAAAAGTGGCTATATAGAAACGAGAAAAGGGCGTAGAAAGTGTCACATAACATAAAGGTATACAGCAAACAGTAGCAAAAGTAAAGGAAGAACAAAAATACAAAACAAAGAAAGTGAAAAAAGATTAAAAACACAGACACGCAACCACATCCAATCCAATCCAATCCAGCATAATTCGTTATTCATAAAAGCAAACGAATAAAGCCCTGATCATTCAACACTGATCTTACACACCGGACACCGAATGTCTATTTCCAACCATTGCTTAATACAGCAAGTGTGGTAGCGATGCCCACCTACATCTCACACACAAATGTGAAAGATACAAGGAAGCTCAGCCGAAAAGGAATTGAAAAGGAAGTCTTCCAAGCAGATAGGGCACTTATCCACTGAGAAATACATATTCTATTTCACAGCCAACTCAAAAAACGTACAGTATGTAAATTAGCCAAAAACCTTGAAGAAGCGCAAGCCCTCTTCTTGTTCGCTTCTACTAACTGCAAAAACCTGCGGAAAAGTTCCCAATTCGTTCTTCCACTTCTTCCATTCCTTGAAAGCAGGGAAGCATCCACGAAAATGCTACTCGTATAGACTCTATAAAGCAACTGATTAAAATTCCCCTGATTTCTTTCAGAGAAATCGTCTTCCTGCTCTACAGAGTCAATTTCCTCAATTTCCTCGGCAGGATGTATTTCATCCACAGAATCTTCATCAGAAAAGTCTTCCACATATTCCTCCTCTTCAGAGTGGAGTTGTTCCATATGGTTGTCATAGGAAGCGCTATAATCGAATGCCCATATCGTTTTTTGAGTCAATAATGGAGAAGGAGAAGTAGGAACAGTACTAGGATCAATATGCAGGGAATCTGGGAGTATGCTGTGTACAAACGGTCCCAGTCCTCCATTAGGGACACTACATTCGAACTCGTAATCCATCTTTCCTAAACAAGGAAAAAGTGTGAAACTCCCAGCATCATTTTGAACTAATTTCAGCATTTGAATGAACTGGCAAAGTGGAATAATCTGTGTGATCGAAGTGAAGGTTGGTAGGAAGTGATTGTTGAGGAAATAAGTTGAATCAAGGTTTTTGAGGGATAGAAGTGTTTGAATCGTGCAATGGAATCATAATAACAACAGAGAGCATTACAGGGATTGCTTTAGTTTGTGAGAAGCCTTTGATAGCTTGAGTTATCTTCAACAAGCTTATCCGGATGTGAATCACCCTTATAGTCTAATAGTAATTCCATAATAGGATATTTTGAGCAATCAAATGAAAATGGTAAGGTTATAACTAGAGTTCATCATTCTATTGTTTATCACAATAGCGTGCTCGTTTTTATAAGTCAATGATCATATACATAGTAGCTATTTTTTTAATGTAAAATGAGTTAAACTAAGAAATATGGATGTTGGTCGAATTCGTTGTTTTTTTTGTACTAATAGCAAAATAGAACGACAGTAAAACTAAGAAATATGGAGTGTTCAAGCTAGGATAAGCTTGCCCAATAGATCACGTCATAGTAGGATTCTGAGTTTTTGATTATTTGTATTATTGTTAACCGTGTATATATATGAAGAGAATTCCTTGAGTTAGTTTTGTATGAAATAGCCGGAAAGGTTCTGAATTCTAAATGATATTTATCTATTATTTGGTATTTGTGACATTGATGATGATAGGTTTGTTTTAGATGTTTGTAAATGATTTTGAACTCCACTTATGGCTGATGGATAGATTAGGGACTTTATTAAAAACTATGGCTTGCAATGGATGGAATGGAAAGGCAAAATGGCATTTGGAAAAAGGGATTGATATCATACCAATTTGTAAACTACTATACAATTGAAGGAATAAAGATATATATATATGTAATTATTATAAGGATTTAAATGATATAATAAAAATAGGGGTATGAAACAAATTAAAGCCATTTTACTGCAAATTCACTACTAAATCATATGATCCGTTCAAATACTATGTAAGACGATCATCTTCTTATTACTTTCCAATAACCACTATTTCCACGACCCTACACAAAAAGGGACACATTGTTTAATAAGCAGGCTCTTTCTATGTATGATATGTATTGCATATAACAACGCTTTGTTAAAAGCATCATATAAATAGTTAACGAACTATAACAAACTGGAAAGCTTGTTAATCAAAATACTTTTAATTGACATCCCAAATCATGGATTCTAACAGTAGGAACAACGAATATGTGATAAAAATTAGATGGACTGCAAACTCTTAAGGGAGGCGAGTTTCTCCTGGATGGCTACATTACTCTTGGTGAGCAAAAGGAGATCACTTTTGGTGGCTCCAAATACACTCTCCAATGCTTTGAAGGGGATCACGAAGACGAATATCTTTTGAAGAAAGATCAGAAAGTCTGCTTATTCCAGAATGGAGTACTCAAGATGATATATGAAGAAGAAGCGGACGGAGCTCAAATCGGAGAGTTCACGAGGTTTGAGAATGGTTGTGTTTCCTTTGTCCAGTCATTTGATGACATATTGGATAACCGCAATTTCAACCGGATAGTAAACCATGTGAACGGGAAACGGATGGAAATCTATTCTCATGACAGTGACAAATTGATGTATCATGGAGAATTCAATGAGAGACGTGAGAGAGAAGGATGGGGTATCCAATACGATGAGACATCGGGAAGAATGTTGTTGGAAGGAATATGGAAGGGTAACAAATTGGTGGAGATCATCCGTAAAATCGAAGGGACCATTATGATCGAGTTTAAACGAAATGGAAATAACACAACCGCCTCTAATCGAGTTCCCTTTTATGTGGGTGAATTCATTTATGATGAATCGAAAGAATCGTTTATTCGAAATGGTCGAGGATACTGGATCGATGAAGAAACTCGGATTGCTACTCGCGAAGTGGAATGGAAAGATGGAGTGGAAGTGAGTGGAAGAGATCTCTATGATGGATGGTACACTCGATCCACAACTCCAAAACCCAAACCCAAACCCAAACCCAAACCCAAACCCGCTCCGATGCCTGTGCCTGCTCCTGCTCCTGCTCCTGCTCCAAAACGCGAAGAACCTGCTCCAAAACGCGAAGAACCTGCTCCAAAACGCGAAGAACCTGCTCCTCTTCGATTCAGCGTCACTGGATCTACAAAATGGACCGATGTGAGTTTGCAAGTGACCGATTTGACGATTTCATCGAATTGCTGTAACGATTTGAATGCATTGGATCTGAATCGATTCGAGTGGCTACGATCTATCGAAATCGGCAATGAATGCTTTGGATCAGTGCAAACATTCAAAATCGATGGATTGAATCGATTGAAATCTATCAAAATCGGAAACAATTCATTCACTCAGAGAAAGAATGATGAAGAGGAAAATGAAAATGAAAATGGCGATAGTGAATCGAAATCATTCCACATATTGAATTGTGGATCATTGAAATCCATTCAAATTGGTGAATACAGTTTCAGTGATTTTGCTGGAGACTTTGAATTGAGCAATCTACCACAATTACAATCCATTCAAATTGGGACAATTGGAAATGATTCAAGCAATTTCTTGTATAGTTCATTTGAGATTCGAGGTATCGATATGATATTGAATATTTGAATGATGCATAGATCTTCCAAATCTACAATCCATTACATTAGGTGATTTTGCATTCGCTGGTTCCCTATCGACAATAATTGAAAGTATTGAATGAATTCGAATGAAATGATTGATGTAGATCTTCCATCATTACAATCCATTCGACTCGGTTGGTGTGTACTTCATGGAATAAATGTTGATTCATGCTCATTGACACTTCGAAGTAATAATGAATTGATTGGTTATGATTTGCTTTGTAGATCTTCCAAATCTAACATCAATAACTTCGGTAAAATGGAGTTTCCAATATCCTCGTGTAGTGACATTGGAAAGTATTTCTGAATATTGAATATTGATAGTATTTAGATATTCCAAATCTTCAAAATGTCAAGCTACCTTATTCATTCCAGAAAGTTCGATCGAAATCAATTTCGAGTATAGTTTGATTAATTTGATTTGATTTATAGATGTTTCCTCCATTCTCGCTGATCTTGTCGAAATCGATGAGTAATTCCAGCATTGGATCTACACAAATCACTCCATTCCATTCCAATCCATTCAATGATCATTGTATATTCAATGCTTACTTTGTTTGTTTCTTTGTTTGTTCCAAACCCCTTACCATTATTCTTTGGTCATTGATTTAGGATCCAATCATCGATTGACTCTTTTCCATCATCACAACCCAGATTGGTTTAGCTAGCATGTTCCAATCCTTCTTGTAACGATGTTAAGAATGAAAATAAAGAATTTATGAAAAATGAAAAAGCCAAACTAATACTATCCAGTATAGTTCAGTGTTCAAAATAAAAATGTGTTATACTGGACAAATCACTAAATTCTGAATGATTGAATTGAGACTATCAAGTGTATGAACGGATAGTCTCAAAAAATAGTTATCTATACTAATTTGAATAATGATAATAGAAAGGACATTATATTCCATTCATTGTTTTTATTCGATTTACATGGTTTGAATGAGAATATACTTATTTGAAATGAGTTATGTAGTAAACTATTGATTTTGGAAGTAGTTAAGATTTGTATTATTTCGTTCAATATTTATAGTAGATTAATCAACAATCAGATGGATTGATACATAGATAGAGAGTATAGTAAAAAACGATTGATATGAATTGTGTTATGGAGACCATTTTAATACTGACTGTAACATACTTCATCACATGAATCAAATATCAGTTTTGTCTGATCTATTCCATATTCAAACCGATACATTCACATTCAATAGCCACCTATTATAGCTATTATTACTCTATTATTGTATTGTTAGTGAAAAAGTGCGCTGTTCGTTGTTCACCTCGAACCTATTAGAAAGAAACACAATGATACCTGTATTCTATTTCCTACATTAATTCGGTCACATCCAACCGTTCATTGATTTCGATATACTTATTGTTTCAGATTTACGTCATATATGCATTACTAACTAAATTTTCTTGTTATGCCCTAACGAATAAACTTGTTCATCATAATCACACTTTTTGTACTGTCTTTCATTCTCTTCTTTCTTTGTGTTATGAATAAGATATGATAGCGATTGCTGTTTCTTTTCTTTTCTTTTCAAACAGTGATTCATAATTGTTTGTACATTTGTAATGACTTTTGCATAATCAGTATAGTAGTAGGTCTCATAGTAAAGTGCTGTACCCAATCTGTTGGTGTATCACACATTATGTCAGGTGTTATATCCGTTTTTCACTACTCACAATCACAGACTACACAATTTTAATGAAGTATGTCTACTTGGTTGTTATTTTCAATTCTAAACATTGATTATTTTAATGTCTGTATTTCTGACTTGTTTCATTGTAGTTACCTAAATATACATCACTGATAAAACAACTTCACTGTTATTTGATGACTTCTTAACTGAAAGCGTTGCTTTTCAAGCATATTTTGAATTACCATTTACAGATCGATTTTCTCAATGCAAACAATTATAATAGCCACAAGTAGTTAGTAAATGACGTGAAATGCGCGAAAACCTTTTCGGCCCTTTTTCTGCCAATGTGGTAATTGTCTGCCCTTTATATTATGGTAAAGAGAGAAAGACCATGCACTACTCTATGCTTATTCAAGGCTCACCCACCAACGGCTCATTCACTTAGATCAATCCGTACAAGTACAAGAATCCTTACATCACTTCCATGACTGTCCTGTTTCGACCCAAGGATGCCCAGGCTATGTTCAACAATGTGGACACGACGAACAATGTTACGAATTCGAATGACGAGAAGGTAACAATCCCTGCTGGTTATTACACGATCAGTGAGATCATTGCCTTGCTCAATACCATGACCGATACCACATTCTCCATATCGACGAATGCCTCATCGTTCGGCTGTATCTGGATTCAGTCTCCACACACGATTGACATCACGGATGCACCTGACATTCGTGAGATCCTCGGCTTCGATGGACGAACGGTCATTCTACCTGCTTCGTTCAGTGGATCGAACGTGATTGATATCACGCGAAATCGACAAGTGATTCAGGTCTACTCGACGATCGTGCGATCATCAGACCTGAAGATTGCCAACCAGAACAACAACCTGCTCACCACGATGATCATTGACGATCCAACGGCTGACTATGTGCGAACTGTGGAAGACATCTGCATTCCAATGATCACTCGGTTTGATCAATTGATGTTCGTCTTCCGCGATATGGATGGCAAGATGATGCGACTGAACGGCGAATTCGAACTCCAGTTGACGATAGAAGACGTGATGGAGTAAGTGCCTTCATCGATTGCCTCTGCGAACCAGTTCTCCATGATCGAAGTGTTCGGCAATACCACCAAGAAGGAAGTGAAGCTGGACAATCCTCTGTCGTTCGACCAGTGCTACATCTCGTCTGTGTCGTTGTATACGGACTTCGTGTTGCACAACGTGCCGACTGATCAAATGGTGCTAATCAATGCTGGCGCTACGATTCAAGAGATCGCGATACCACGCGGTGCATACGACATCGAAACGATCATTGCAAAGTTGAATGCTAGTGATGCCCTGTTCGAATTGGTGTATAGCGGTGAGAATGCGTTTCACATCACGGTAGATCACTTTTACATGATTGATTTCACGAATGCACCAGAGATCAGGTCGATCCTTGGATTCGAATCGGACATCTTGGTGAAAGGAGTGGATAACCCGAAGCGCTACTACCTGTCTTCCTCGTGTAATCACGTGGTTGTTACTGACAGCAGGGAATCGCACATGTTGACATTGCCTGTCGGTTACTACACGTTCTCCGAGTTCATCGAGGCTGTCGGTACTGAAATGGTGAAAGTGCTTCCACTCACATCCATGACGATCGAGAATGATCATGTTCGCTTCAATGTCCAAGCAGACGGATGGTATTTCAATCGATCCAGTGTTGACACGACGATCAATGGTTTTGGTTGGACTCCATGGTTCAAATTGGCATCAACGGTACGCAATCTGTGCATCGAACGACCTGTGGAAGCTTCGTTCAACCCTGAAAGCGATTCACCACCTGATATGACGAATGATCAAGGTATTGGTGGTCATGCATACCTCGATCCATGCTATGTCGAGTATGACTGGCAATTGCGCACGAATACATCCTTCTTCATACTGAAGCCAGAAGTAACGTACACGATGACGAATAGTGATGGTTCATTGTTCGATTCTGGCACATTCTACGTAACGGAAGACACGGATACACTGATGTCATTGGAAACACTCAGGAACTCGTGCTTATCAAAGTTGAATGCGAAGTACCAACAGGCACGTGATATCACATCATCGCACCAGGAAGCCATTGCATGGATTGGTGGCAAAGCAGATGATAGAGTAACGTGGACTGCGAAAGCTTACGCGCCTGATCTCGAGTTTGACATGACAGCTGAGAGCATAAATGTGCCCATAACGATTAACGAGGATAAGCGAGGTGGGTCATTCGGGCCATTGTACTCCAAGGACAGTGTGTACAACGATAGTGTCTGGGTTGATACCACACATCTCGTACTGTCTTACGAGGGATACGACAAGACATCGAGTGTGACAATCGAACGAGGAAAATACACTGCTTTGCAAATCGCGCAGATAGTGGCTGATGGTTTCAATGCTATCGATGGTTATCGCGTCATGGCTCGAGAAATACATCGTGGTCTAGCACAGAATGGACCTCGTTCAAATGCTCACCCTGATATGCGAATTATATCCAATGACAACCCATACTTGCCATTGAAACCAGGATTGACTCGTAGAATCGATTTCACCTTGCATCGCAATTACTACATCAGGATGCCCGAGTTGACATCACCTTACGAGTTTGCGATGGCAAACATCGATGGTCTGAATGTGACGAATATGATCAAAGGTAGTACATATTCCGATCGTGCTGTGTCATTTGACTTCATACAACCGACACGTGTTACGTATGTGAGGAATGATGAAGTTGTTGTTCCATCATTGGCTACCTTCGTTGACTGGGAACAATCTGAGTCGTACACGGCTAACACGACGATTCGCTTCCCGTACGGAATGATGACACTGGACGATAGTGCTGCCGAGACTGTCATTACATACACGACTGACATTCAGACATTCACGTAGACCATACCATCACGATTGACACAGGCTGACATGATATGGCACTTGAACCAGTGTTTTGATTCGGCTGTACTGAACATACGATGGAAAGCTGAGTCAGATGGGTACTACATTCACGCTGACTATGTGTTCTCGTTGAGTGGTAACCTGGGAACCATAGTTCCTGCTTCAGGATCGCAATCGCATACATGGCGTATCCCTTTCGACGATGGTGTGTACTATGCCAACTATGGTCCAATGGTTGCCGAGTATCCTGTCGATATCACGAACGGTCTATCGAACATACAGCTGTATTGCAACATCGTGAAAAGCAAGACGATACCACTGCTTGCGAATGTCCCGATGGACAGCTTGTACAAGAATTACTTCTACAAGAATCGCATGTTGGTACCATGTTCTGAATTGCTTGATCGCATCGTGTATGAACTGAAGGATGAAAATGGTGACCCGCTATCGTTCATTGGTAACGTGTACCTGCTGATCGGATTCACCGTTTCAGGAGGAAATAATAAATGAATCTAGTGTTCAACATTGCTCGAACGTACGAACATGAATTCACAAGTAACAATCTCATCAAAAGCGACATGGTAATCGATCGGATATCGATGAAGGGAGAATCGCCTGGCACCTGCCTTGTCCTTGATCGAGTGAACAACATGCAAGAACGACGACAGTCTCCGTTGGTTGTACTGAACGAGGAGTACACGGAGAATGCGCACATGAACGTCGTGGTACCCAAAAGTCGCAAATGGTCATTCTCGTTGACCGATAAGACCGGTGCAACGATTGTCTTACCAATGCCGATTACAGTGTGCATTCACTTCCATGTTCTCCAAAGTAAATGAGTCATAGTCGTGCACTACCGGTGAGTGTTATTAACCACAATACAGTAATTCCGAAGAACAACGAACGATACCATGAAACGTTCAACACAGTGATAATGCCTCGTGACCTTGTGTACAAGATCACTTCGATTACATGCAAGATCGATACGACGTCTCTCTGGAACATTCGTGCGATGAATGTTGTGAAGGTTCAAATGTTGTGAGGGTTTGAAATGGTCTACAACGTCAGTCCTGGCTACTACTCGATTACCGAGTTATGCCGTGCGATAGCCGATTCCATCCAGGTAGACGATGTTAACCGAGCACACTTGAACAGTGACGTGGCGACCGCTGTTGACCTTAGTGGCGCACCTGATTACACGAGTATCCTCAAGTTGGAAGGTATCGTTGAGGCAGACATGGTAGCGACTGAATACTTCGACATCACGAATGGCATGAGTGTGATCCGAGTGTACAGTAGTATCAATGCTCAAACATTCGGTCTGAAGAGTCCGCTGATCGATAACCTGATTCATGTATCGATGGGACTGAACAACATGATCACCTGGGACGACTTGGCAATTGATGTGATCGAACAATCGAACCTGGACTACATTGATTGGGTACTGACAGATGCGAATGACCGTCCGATTTCCTTGAACTCCAATGTGTATATCTCATTCACGATATCTTGTTACACCAAAGTAAAGAATGGATGAATACGTTGCTACAATTCCAATCATTCGATTCAAACCACACAAAGTGAAGTCGAGAAACATGATGGACAAAATGTTGAATCGATATTTCGATAAAGTCGTTGAAAGTGAATTCAATCAACAACGAATGAGGAGCGAACAATGGCGACAGAAGCGAACCTTGTTTGATTCGTACATGAATCTCTCACCTGTTGAACGTCGTCGTGTATCCGTCTCCGACATGCGTGGATATCAAATGCAGCGAATTGATAATGAGAACGTGCTGTTGTACTCATTCGAGGACAACGTGGTCTACAATGCTAAAATTGACAGTAAGTTAAAAAAGATCGTTGTTCAGTCTGTGAATCACGAGTTGTCTGATATGGAGAAACGAGCTATCTTTGATAATCCATTTGGATATGAACCTGTATCACCCTATCGTATCCGCTACTAGAAAGCACAGGTTGGCGATGCACAAATCGTGAATATAACTGGTGATGTTGGAGTCAGCATCAACGAAATGAAGAATGCTGCTGAAACCATATCGAATGCAGCTCAGCGAATGGGAGATAGTATCAACACAGTTACTCAACAGAATGCAGCGATTATCAATGATTTTGCAGGTTTGCGAGACGATGTGACAGAACATGGTGATCCAGAGCGATCATTTCTATTATGGAATTACGACAATAGCACAGTATTTTATGGTCGTGATGTGACGCACTCTGTGAAACGAGGTAGTCAGGCATACAAGGATTTGGTATCTGCAGGTCGTGTTGAACGTGGTCGATGGATGGTCAAACCCGAAGTACAACCTGTGAATGTAACGAATGAAATCATACAACAGATGGATGTGTCGTCCATTATCACCAAGTTGGATGAAGTGATTACTGTGATGAATAACTTCGATATCCAGGTGAACCTTGGAAACATTTATAATGCAATAGCTTATGTATCACACCAAATCAATTTCCTGGAAAATGAGAAGACAGGTTATCCTATGATTGTAGAATTGTTGGGAGGTGTACAAGAAAAATTGGAAGGTTCGAACGAAGAAATCAAGTTGTTAAGTGACAAATATGCTGAAGTGGCAAAAAGTATTGCAACAGGAGACGACAAGTTGTTACAGAAAATTGGTGACTTGGTAAATCAACAGAAGTCTGTGATTGAGGAGAGTAATAGATATCTGCAAGGAGTCGAAGCTCGTCTGAAAGGTATTGAAGACAAACCTGATCCTCCTGCAATTGCTGATATCCAAGCATTGATTCCAACACAGAGTGAAATGCGAATCGATGAATTGACAGAGTTCATGAAGGCGCAATACAATGATTTCTTGCAACAATGGGTCGAGCGAAATAGTTTCATTCAGCAATTTGTATCTGCTGAGTTGTCAAAATCGTATGAAGCAATTAACAAACGGTTGGTTGAATCATTCAATACATTCACACCTTTGTTTAGAGGTATTTCTAATAGAATAGCGCTTATGAATATGAAACTGGTAACTCTTGGTAAAGTTGTTAAAGAAGAGGGAAATGCAACTAGGCAGCAATTACTGAATGGTACGAATGCTCTGGGTAAAACTACTGACCTGATAACAAATGGATTCACTTCCATGGGTAGCCAACTTGTTGAAGGACAGACTCAAACTAACAACCTATTAACAAATGTTGGTAATGCAGTTGTTGATGGACATGCTCAAACTGGTCAGCTGCTTACTACAATGAGTAATCAATTTGCTGATACTCAGCTGTCCCGGGAACAATTATATCAACAATTGTATCAGCAGAATATGAGAGGAATCCAGAACTTAATGGATGCCATTTGGCAATCATATGAATATTTCCGGAATCAGCCACAAATTCAATCTGTGATTGTACTGAACGACCGTCAACCTGAAAGTGTAAATACTCAAAGAATCACACCTCAAGCAATCGATCAAGTGAATCGAGCTGCAGCCTTGATTGACGCGTATGAAAGTAAAGATTCTAATGACACCAAGGAAAGTTGGGAAAGCGATGATACTCGCGAAGATTTCATTGCTTTCTCAAGTTTGCTTGCTCGCAATTTCAACAATCCTGTTTTCGCTCAATTCGCAAATGACCTTGGATTCTCACGTCTCTTCAGGGCTTATCGTGATCGAAATGAAGACCCCGAACTGATGAGTTTCTTCATACGAGTAGCTAATAGTAAGGACCTAACTCCTGATTATTTGGACTACATGAAAAACAAGATCAAACGGTTTGCTGTCAATGTAGATCAACAATTCGAGCAATATCTGCAAAATACGTACAACACGATCAAGGATATGTTCGTTACACAGGGTTTCAATGGCTAAATGAAGACGGACAATATTCTTTTCACTTTGTACGAATGGGGAAGCGCTGCTTCCCCGGGGAGAATGAAATTCTCCTTATTCATAAATGGCAATTCCATTCACTGTTGATATATCTGCTATTCTATGGCTGAACCCGATTTCCGAGAACAGGATAGTGGAACGATCGTGGACCGACGCAAGACATTGAATCTACACAAGGAACTCGAAACACCAGTAAACAACATGCCAAAGAGAGGGAAGAAACGATCACCGAAGCGAGCTCCAGCGAATAGTGCTGGTGCCATTGGCTTCAACGATGTTAACTCAGGAGGAGGTTGTAAACCCGGAGGAGCACTAGCCTTCAATGAAGCGCAATTGATGAACGAGCTGACCGGACTCAAGAAAGGTGGGGCATTTGGTACTCTTGCTGCCACGATCATCCCAGCACTCATTCAGATGGCTCCACAGATCATCTCGAGTCTCAAAGAGCTAGTGAAGGGTAAGGAGGGTGGAGCGCTGAAATTCGGCGGTGCTTCTGCTGTGTTTCTCAATGGAATCAACCCTAGCGACTACGACGACGTGTTGAAGACCATGAAAGCCATTGAACGACAAAGTAAAAACATCGAAGTCCGAGGTGGAGCAATGTACGCTGGTTCCAGTCGTGTTGGCACGTTCTTCAAGAATGCCTGGAACAAGATCAAAGGTTGGTACGACAACAATGCCGACAAGTTAAAACCCATCACCGATATCCTGGTGAATGCTGGCACGAATGCTGCGAATAACACGATCAACAAGGGTGTGAACTATGTATCCCAGAAGACAGGATCGGATACTGTGAAACAGATCACGAACGTGGTGGGTGACATGGCAAAGGGTATGGTGAGCGATGTGGCAAACCAGATTCAAGGAAAGGAAAGCAAAGCCGGCACTGGCTACGACATTTCGGACCTCTCGGACGAGGTGAACGCAATGGCAGTCCCGACAAAAAAAAAGAATCGCATCCTCACAGCCCTTCCACAGAACGAGAACAAGATAGAGAAGTCAGTGATCCGAAGGAGAATCTATTGAGTCTCTACACCCACGGCTACATGAATGTGGATGCTGAACCAATGACTTTCGATGAAGTCCGAAAACTGGCCAAGCAACTCGAGATACCCGACTTTGATGTGATGGAATTGGACAAGTACAAGTCCTTGGCAAAGAAGTACAAAGAACCAGCGAATTGCATCATCTGGATACCCTTTGAAAACAATGGCAACCTCGGCCACTTCGTGTCATGTTTCCACGAATCCGACGGCACGCTGAACTACCAGGACAGCTTTGGTGAGATGAATGTCTCGCCGTTAGCAGGTACGAACCGTGTGTTCCGTGTGAACAAAGTGAAATACCAGTCGATCTTTGCCAACAACTGTGGCTACCTGGCACTCCTTCACTTGTACACGCACGACGCTGTTGACCCGGCTATCCAGAGGTTGTAGAAGTAAATGAATAATAAACCCATTTTCACTTTGGAGGCGACAATGTCGCCTCGGGAGCAACTTCGTTGCTCCCTCTTTGGTCATCACGCCTATGCTAGTCCGTATCTGGAACGCAATCCTTTGCCTTTTTTGTGCTTGGTTGGTTCTGGAGGTGTGTAGTTTGCCATGCCATCCTTCGGTTTCTGTACGAACTGGAATTCCTTCGTGTTGATGGCTTTACTGTAGTCCTGTGGTTTGATTTCAACGGCCTCTTTGATGTCCAAGAGATTGTAAGTGCGTGCCTTATTCACTTTGGTTTGCGTGGTCTTCTGTCGTCCCAATTCCTGCTCGAGTTGTTGTACTTGTCGTTGTTTCTCTTCCACTTCCTTCCTCTTTCGTTCATCACTTAATGCCTTCGGTAATTTCGATCGCATCTTGTTGATTGTCTGTTGTTTGCTACTCAGTTCGTATGGAACGTACTCGACCAACGAATCGTCGTCCAGGTAGTACCATCGTGTGTGCATGCCCATCTGGATATCACGAAGTACCTCGCCAAGATTACTCGGCGGTGGTATCTTCATTTTGCGCCATAAATCCTCGCGACCAAGGATGTCGTAGAAGAGAAAGATTCGAGTGGCATTATCCAGAATCTTGTTGCTCAATCGAGAGAATCCTTGGAATGCAATGAAACAACTGGTCTTTCGATGTCGACTCATGCAAGCCATGGTGTCCATGAAGTTCACCACCCAATGATCGTTCGGCTTCGTGTACAGGTCGTCGAAGATGTAGATGGACGGATATGTGGTGTCGTTGTAGATGGCCACACTTGATCCATCTTCATTCAATTGTTTGTACGCGACGTCCTCGCTATCCGTGAACGGGGGAATCTCCGATCCCCCTCCGTCCGTGTTGATCCATTGTGTCTTGATGCCTGCTTTGTTGGCGACATGTTTGAGCACTTGTGGACACTTGTTTTCATAGCTGACCTTTCCCATGAAGAAACAGATCTTGTCGAATGAGTGAGGTATCTCGTAGCACAACTGATTGATGAGGAACGACTTGCCCGACTTGGAAGGAGCAATGATGAGCGTGAATTGATTGAGGAATGTGTCCTGACAATCAAGTTCCCAGTCGAACTTCATAATGCCCATGCTTTCCTTATTCTGTCGAAGATCCTGCAATTGCTCATCAATGGTCTGCTCTGGTTGGATGTAGTCGGCTAGTTCTCGCAGTATTTTGGCATATTGCTTGCTCTTCTCTTCATCGGTTTCATTCTCCATCCGTTGTTTGATGGTATCCTGCATTACTTCGGCTTGATTGAGCGTATTTTCTGTTCTTCTCGTCAATCGTTTGTTGTTATACGGACATCGATGGTTAAATCGTCTTATTCGGTTCTTGATCGAGAGTAGTGTAGTGTCTATGTTGGGAATGTACGGACTATCTTCCATTTATTCATGGCAATCACGACAGCCACGATAGCCACGACAGCCAAAGTGAAAAAGGTAGTCACAGCAACCACGGTAACCATTTACAGGAAATCGCAATCGAAGACACTATTCTTATCCTTGATTTTGATTTGCGTTGCTGTGAGAGTTGTGTACGAGAACTCGGTGATATTGCCGTCCTTATCTTCCTTCATGAACTCCTTGCTCTCCCCGGTCACCACAAGATCGATCGTTGCATCCTTGTATTCGCGAAGATCCGTACAGGGCACATTTCGTAGATCGATCTTGATAGGCTTCTTGTCGTTATTCACGATCTTCGTGTTCGGACTCAATTTCACTTTGAACTGGATCTCACCATCGTATTCGCTGTATGGGTGATTCTCTTTCTTTGTTTCAATGAGGATTCTTTTGAACTCTTCCGATTGCTCCTTGGGCAGTGTGATGGAGAAAGTGTTGAACAGTTTCTTCTTGTCTGTTTCGAACTTCGAGTTGTCACCCACGAAAACAATGGTAGCATCGGTGATCTTGCACACATACTTAGCCGATTCGCCCTCTCTTTTGAATCCGGTGGAAGTGAGAGAAATGTTAGAAGTGTTGGAAAGATCGAAAACATGAATCTTGTTGCTCATATCTATTTATATTTACGTTTTGAATTCTTTAAGTACCACTTACGCTCCCACAGTGTTGGCACGGATCATGATGAGGTGCATCTGGGTCGTCGCTGCAACATCCTCTTCAACTCGATTTCGAATTGAATCTGATTCGATGCTCGCATCGGGAACCACTCGGCTAACGGGAAGGCGAAGATTCGGAACTGATTCAACCACGTCTTGTACGTCAACAGCGTGTCGTACTCGTCGGAACGACTATTACAAAGATAGTCCATCCATTCGAAGAACGTGTGATCAATTCCATCAGGTGTGTTCGTGTTGTCCACATTGATGATACGCTTCTGTTCACCAGCGATATTCAATGAGATACGCTTGAATCGAATGTCCTTGAGAGTCGAGAAATCGCCATTGTCGTCCGTGAACATCATGAACATCATCTTGACGGGGAAGTTGACCAGCACACGATCATCGATGAAGTTCTGGCCAGTAGGAATACGGAACGTCTTGGTCATGATCTGGTTCTTCACCAACTGAGTGTCTTCAGGATCGAAGGTCGAATCATCGCTCGTCTTGTAACTGTGATACCAAAGCGTGCATGTATCGAAGTACACACCGGTGAAAGCCGTGGCTGATGGAACAGCGTCCGGACTTGTAGCGGTATTGATTTTGCCAGCATCGATGTAGAAGTATGCATCGTCGTTCGTGGGATAGATCTGAGCATCCATCTGCGTGAGATTGATGAATCGTTCCTGAGAACAACCTTCGAAGATGTCTGCAAAGTTCACATTGATCGTCGTGTACGCCGTGGTCGATCCAGGTGGCTGTACGAACTTGAGCATGTTGTAGAATAACTTCCCGCCATAAGGTCGACCCAGGATGGCCGCAGTTCGTGCGGTTTTATCGGTTGTATCATAGTCACGGTCATCGTAGTAGATGTAGGACAGTTCCTTCAGTCCTTCGTTTACCACATTGTTGTGCTTGTTGTCCGTGAGCGCATTTAAGAGTGACCGGATCTGACCGATGTTCTCATTGTCTGCACTCAGAGGCAAGGATGCCAAGTTCTCACCATTCCAATAGGTGTACGTGACCTTCGTGTTGTTCACAATGCCTGACATGTTCTTCTTCACCGGAACATAGATATCCTTCGACGAACTGCTAGCATTATTTGCCAACCCGGTGATCTTGAGCTTGAAGGTCATTCGTGACTTGTAGAGATTGAAGTACACGTCATCACCGGATGGAGCGATCGTCCAATTGATCACATCGGTCGATTTGATGTTATTGGACTGATTGCTGAACACAATCTGCGATTCGTAGTTATGTACAGGAGGAATTGTAGTAGCCATTTATTATAGGGCGAGAATTAAAATTCTCGCCCGGGGAATCGTAGATTCCCCAATTACTACGAGGAAAAATAATTTCCCCAGTAGCAAGGGACAGCGAAGTCGTCCCGGGGAAAAACAAAGTATTTCCCCAGTAGTAAATGGCAACACCAACACAACCTGAGAAACTTGTATTTCTCCAGAACGGCGTGTTCAAGCGCAAGGAGATGATGAATGGTATCCAGTACTACTCAGACAACTCTTTCGACACGTTCGCATTTCCGTCGACCAATGGCAACTATGTGCTCACCAAGACTGGCGATGAGCTCACATGGTCCGTCGCAGGTGAAGATTTCACTTCCTTGGATAACTCGTATTACAAGGATAGAGATGGACAATCGATTACCATTCCAACCAATGGAGCTATTCCCTTCTTCAAGAATAACTCGGCGTTCGGAGCGATCAATCTGCCAGAAAGTGGTTCTTTCATTCTCACGACTGACCCGGATAGTGGTCCTTCATTGGAAACATTGACGAAGCCCGTGATTTTCGAGGCTCTCGAACTTACGAGCACGTCGGACTGGTATGCGGTACCGAACTGGAATTCGACCAAGAGTGATTCGAAGGATCTATTCTTACCAAGTAAGCCGGGAACGTTCTTCCTTTCAGCCGATTCGAACAATGACTACCAGTTCAACAAGGTCACACCAAGAAGTCTTTTCCATGAATCTCTAGGAATCGGATCTGATAAACAGAGAATCGTCACCTACTGGAACGATGCTGCCTATGGTCTACCATTGCCAACCACGGCAGGCTATGCGACATTCAAGGTCGAGAGTAGCAATGAGAGTCCTGTTCTTGCCAATCTCACGCCTGAGATCGTCTACAAAGACATCCTCGGGTGTACTAGCAATGAAAAGTGTCTCGTGTACAATAACGGGACCAACGTGTCCAAGCTAACAATCCCATCCACTGCTGGCAAGTACATCATGGAAGTCAAAGAAAACGGCACAGTCTCGTTATCACCCACATCGGCTAAGTTGAGTAAGACATCCGAGTACACCTCCTGGACAAGTGGACACCAGGTTGTTAGCGAGGCACTCACGTCGGAAGGTTCGGACCTTTCTGCACCCATCAAATTGGAACCCAATAAGACGTACATGATCACCATCGATGCCGTACTTCGTTGTGACAACTATGAACAGGCACTTGTAGGATTCACGAGCGTGCCAACTCTCGTAATGGGTGTCGAGACAGCTACAATTATTAAAGCAAACTTGAATAATCCAGTGCCAACAACGACATTGAGTAGCACGAACATATTCACATCAATATGCCCTGTAGATATGAAAATTCAAGTCATACGTTCTGGAGACACCACGATCGAGCATTACTTCACTCGACTGAAGGTAAGCATCATGGAACTCTAAAGTCAAAGTGAAAAAGGAAGCCACGGCTTCCCCGTTTTTTACTTTGTACGACTTGGTAACCGTACATGAAACTTGTTAGCCTTGGCAGCCTCCATGTTCCACTTGGTCAACTCGTTCTGGTCATAGGCAACACCATCGATATAAATATCAATCGTGCCATTAATCACAGACACACGATGACCATTGATATCATAGATCTCATTGTTAGGATCGTGCAATACATCAAACTGAGGATGACATTTGGAGTACTTGTCCTCATGGCATGCTTTCTCGAGAAGTCGTCCAATGTCAGGTGAATAGAACGATACATAAGGGGGATCATACTCCTCGTGATAACCTGCACCCTGTGGATCTTCGACGAACGAGTTGATCATGTTATGCACGTATTGTCGTGCAATCTCTCTTCGCTCTTCAGTCATCCATAAATTCATTTCTATTTATGAATACATTATTTCACTTTAATCTCTGTTGGACTGATCGATATGTCGCTTCCACTGTCGTCACTTGATTCATTCTTCTCGTTATACACGCACAGGCAGTGACATCTGTCCTTGCATTTCGAGTCAATAACCAGTTTGTGGTTCTTCCTCTTATTCATCCATTTCCATATCCCTTTCAACCATTGAATAAAGCGGTTCATTTATGAATGAGATCAAGGAACTACGCAAGCCAGCAAAACGAAGAGGCGCCACTCGAGTGATCATCAGTGGATTCAAACGAAACATATACTTCATCGATCTTATCGATTTCTCTTCAAAACAAGACAAATGGATACAGGAAGTGTTGGGCAGTCAGAAGTCCACAGGATTCCATAGGAATCGTGGATACAAGTATGTCCTTGTATGTATTGATGGATATTCGAAATACCTGATGGCTCGGCGATTGAAAAGCAAGAGTGCTACAGAAGTCACGCATGCAATGAAGGATATCATTCAAACATACGGACCACCAAAGCATATTTGCTCGGATCGAGGTACCGAGTTCACCAATGCGATCTTTCGTACCAACATCTTGAATAAGTATGACATCAACATGTATCACATGGATTCAGCGAATAAAGCAGTACTAGCCGAACGAGCAATTCGAGATATCAAGGAAGACATCATGGTTCCATTCAATCAATCGAAAGGTGTATGGTTCGACTTGATCGATGGTGCAGTTCGTCGACACAATGCAAGGAAGAACAGAGACATCGGATATACACCCAATGACATTTGGAACAACGATATCTTGTACACGGAGAAAACAGAGCCACCCAACATGACAGCAAAGGACACAACACCTCAATTCGATGTTGGTGATTATGTTGGAGTGACACGAAGACCTCGCATTCTGGAAAAACGATCATTGACGATCAAATGGTCTCAGGACTTGGTTGAAGTGGTTGATATTGACGATCACATCATGCCATTGATGTACGAAGTGAAAGATGGAAACAATCGCACCCAAAAGTGCTATCACTGGGAACTGCTGGCAAGCAAATGTAAACCACAACCAGCACCGCCTGTCACTCGATCCAAGAGTCGAAAGGAACCCAATGTATTGAGAGAGGCAGCAAGATCACATCGACCTGTTACGAGCACCCAGAAGAAGAAACAACCTCGCTCAGGTGTTCGAAAACGATCGTGATTCTCTTTACACCACCTAGAAGCATGATAGGAAGATTCGAATACGTACGAAGGACAGGAGAGGTACCAACATTTACAACAGCATAACCAGTATGAGATACAAGACTATTCAATGTATCGATGTACGGTCTGTCTAGGATAGGCGTATTGTCAAACGTGACTAGCACTCGATAACCCTTTTCAACCACCGATTCGATTGAGTCGCAATCGTTGAACACGTCGTAGGGGGAGGCATGGCCTCCCCCGGGGGAAGTAGAGCTTCCCCCATTGTCGGGAAGGTACGTTATGACATTCGTGGTCACCAGGTACGATCCGGACGGCATAGGCGGCATACCATCACCACCCCACTCGCCATTGAATGATTCGGTAGCTTCTGGTGTGTACTCGAAGACAAATGCTTCGTTCGCTTTCACGATGCATGAAGCACTGCCCCACGAATACTGAGGAACGCCATCCACGGTCTCTCGAATTAGCACATGATGACCGTCCTTCTCTAGCATGTTGATGAGCATGTTGTCGAGCTTCTTGAACGTGTAATTGTTTCTATTGCTGCTGAAGATGTACGACATTTACTTATTTACTTTGGGGGAGACGATGTCTCCCCGGGGCAACACAGTTGCCCCCGTTTGTCGCTGATATGCACGAACGTACACACCCTTCAGACACACGCCATCATCGATGAACAAATCGGACAACTCGGGAGGCACTTCATCATCCGCCACCTTGTAGACCACGCGCACATAGTAGTTGGAGAAGAAGTAAACAGCACGATTCTCGGTCATTACACCGATGATGTGAGGAGGCAGTGAGTTGGGGGCACTGCGTGCCACGGGAGCAACTTCGTTGCTCCCTACATCATTCCTCCAAAACACATTTAGAGGCACACCGAGCAGACCATTGGATTCCAATTGAGGCAATAGATATTCCTATTCATCCTCGGTAAACAAGGGCGGACGAGTTTCATCCAGAGTCATCTCCATGCAATCATAGTCGTGCAGGATCAAACCACAGTTCACATTCGATTGCGGGGTGCGAACACTGAAGCCGAATAGACGCTCGGAATTGATCGGATACTTGGTATGAATGATGATATCGGCGAGTTCGATATTCTCGTCCTCACAAGTGCGTACCAGGGAAGACCATGTGTTGTTCTCTGTTTTCTTGTACTTCATTTAGGAAGGGGATAACGAGGATTAAAAGGGAAATATATATAAATATAAATGGACAGACCTACTCACACATTGAACCCAATACAGGACGAGAAATTCAAATCAACGGAGTTCGCTTCTGGAACCTTCTCAAGCATGGATTCAAGTACGACGAGAAATTGAATCGCTTGTACGACAAACCATTACCACCGGATACGACGAAGTACGTTCCCAAGTCGAGAATGCTTTCTCCCAGCAATCGCTCCATGATTATTGGTGGCACGGCATACTACGAGTTACTCCGTGAAAACTATAGACCACGAGATGGCAAATGGGTGAAGATGACCAAAGAACAAGCCAAAGCATACGATAATGATCCAGACATCAACAAGATATTCGCAAACGACGATTCAGACGATTCGTCGTCCGAGTCTGAGTATGTCGACATCGATGAATTCGAATATGACGAAGATGGCCATGCGATTTTCCCATTCTAGGCTGGAAATTCCATAACTATTTTCCAAGTCACACCATTTTCACTTTGGTCACTTAAAGAATTTGTCGCCTATATATAAATGGATTCTTTTCGCGACGAATATACTATCAACCCTGAGACTGGACGAAAGATTAAGGTTGGGAGTCAAATCTGGAAACGATTAGCAGCCAAGTACTATATGATCGATGGGAAGTTCACCGATCAGACCATTCCTGATTCACGAGCGTATCTGTCGAACAAGGTATTCGGGCTGAAACAAGTAACACCTAACAGACGAGTGACACATAGGCGCGTCAGTGATCCCAAAGGAGAGCATAAGTATCTGATTGTTGGAAGCAAGACATGGAATGAGCGATTTCTTGAGTATGAATGGAATGGACATGAATTCGGTGACAAGCGAGGTCGTCCGTTGCCTGAGTTCATGAACACGGTGGAGAAGAGACGTGAAGCACGTCACAACAAGTTCTTCGCTCGGTTCGATCGCAAAGTGGCCGAAGGACGCTTGTCGGATGTGATCAACTCGTCACTCGGGTATGCACTCACGTACTATCACACCGTGGAAGGAGACATGTACAAGGAATGGATGAATGAGAAGCGCACCAAGAAGGACTTCCGACTCAATAACTATGATGATAATAGACTGTGGGTTCGACTACCGGATGGAAAGAGGGAGGAGGAAGTAGAACCAATCAACCTCGTATTCGATGAAAGCGAGGAGTTCAATGAGATCGTGAAGAAGTTTATCATGACTGGTATGCGCGAGTACAACCAGTGTTTCGTCACCATCATGGCATACAACCTCATGTTGACACATGACGGAGATCCCAAGATACTCAACCTCACCGATGATCGATTGGGACACCTCCGCATCGTTCGCCGAGATCGTATCGATGAGTGGATCAAGGACTACCTGAAGTGGTACCGAAATGGTGTAGAGGAACAAGAGACAGAGGGAAGTGGGTTCGCGTACCATGGGTGGATCGGCTTCCATGTTGAGATGTTCCCACTACGGACATTCGTGGGCTACAAGCACCACACACCTTTTATCATTGGACAGACGGCGGTCAACCCGAATATCAATGACAACCGGTGTCTGCAACGGTGTCTCATTCTGGCAAGTGAAGGCGGGCACAAGATTATTGCAAATCGCAAGATGGGCGATGCGAGTGTGTACAACAAGTGGTGGAAGCAACCCGACAAGAACAAGGTATTCGGAGTGACCATTCACGAGGTGGAGGAGGCGATGAACATTCGCGACAATGCGCCCTTCAACGCGAGTGAAGAGAATTTTGCGAGATTGGAAGAACTGTTGAAAGTCTCTCTCAACGTATTCGAGGTCACACTCTTGCCTGGATACGATGACAACTCCGAGGATAAATACGATCTATTCACGTGTTATCAAGTGTACAAGCCGAAAAGGAAGGGTGGATGTGGGGAGCAACGAAGTTGCTCCCGGGGCAACGAAGTTGCCCCATGTGTGTCGCTTTGCATCGTGAATGATACACGGGAGGGGGAAGAAATTCCCAAGCATTTCTTGTACATCAAGGACTTGAATGATTTCAAACATCGCATCTTTCGTCAGAGTGATGTGAAGAATAGACATACAGCAAGAAACGTGAAGTGCAGGTTTTGTGACGACTTCTTCGGCTCTCGCAAAGCCGTTCATGCTCACGAAGTACAAGTACATCGTGAACTCGTCAATGAAAGCGAAGAGTACGACTTGGCGAACGAGGAAACTCGGTTGCGATTCACCAACCAGAGATACGAAATGCCAGCACCGGTCGTCGTGTACGCTGACTTCGAGTCGGCCATTAAAGACAAGAACAGACACAAGCCGATCATGTTATCCTGTCTAGCCGTGTCACGCATCCCTGCCATTGATACGCAGCTACGAGTCTTCCATGCACCACACGAAAGCGAAGAAGATCTTTGTCCTTTCATGGACTATCTCGTGCAATTGCAAGGGAGTGTGAAAACATATCTATTCGATGAATTGCCATTGGAGAGCACATCGAAGGTCGAGAAGGACTTTCGTTCAACAACCGTGTGTCCCTTCTGCCACAAGAAACTGGAGGACGACAAGGTACGTCATCATGCACATGTGGCAGGTGAATACACCACAGGAAAGGGAGAAGTACGCCATTTCGAAGCCGGACAGTACATCTGCACCTGTTGCACCAAGTGTAACCTACAACTCTCATTCAACAAGAAGAACTATCGATTGCCAGTTTACTTCCACAATGGATCGCACTATGATTTCACATTCATCATGAAGCTCATCGCGACGATGCCTGGTGGGAATCTCGAAGTCATTCCAACCACTGAAGACAAGGAAATGCAGATTGAGTACAATGGTATTCAATTCAAGGACTCGTTGAAGCTCATCAGCAGTTCACTGCGTTCCATCGTTGCACAGACACTTGGAGGCAACTTGGACCTCTATGTGCACACCAAACAACAACTACGCAAGTACTGCGAGTCTCGAGGCAAGCAATGGAGTGACGAGTACATCGATTTGTTGACTCGGAAAGAACCCATGTTCTACAGTCTCATCAAATCATACGAGACAATGAACAATACAGCCATTCCTTCTCGCGAGCAATGCATTGATGATATGAAGGGAGAGATGATGCCACAAGACGAATATGATCACATGGTGAAGCTGTGGAAGACCTTCGATATCAAGACATGGGGTGAATACTACGAATTGTACAATGTACTCGATGTGACTCTCATGGCTGATGCATTCGAACACTTCCGAAACACCACACTGAATGCATTCGGTGTTGATCCAATGCATTACATCACAGCACCACAAATGGCATATTCGCTCTTCTTGAAGGTGACAATGGAGGGCGATCATAGTGAGAGTAGCCTCATGACCCTCGCAAGGAAATGGGCTCAGTACATCATGCGCATTAACGCGAATGAGGGACTCGCCGAGAAACAACTGGTGAAAGTGTTCTTGAGTCGCATGGGTGAATTCTATGAGAGCAAGGGCATTCGATTGATGGAGACAAATGATATCGATGACTTCATGCGATTGTTGAAGAACCTGCGAGGAGGTATCACACAGATCGTGAAACGACATGCCAAGGTCAACATTGACAACCATGACAACAAGGAGCAAGCAACGTCGTCCCAAGGTATCTACTACCTGGACGCCAACAACCTGTACGGTGGAGCCATGCATCGAATGATGCCTTATGAATTGGTGGGTGTACCTGAACGACGAGAAGTGATGGAGAAAATCAATCGTGACCCGAATGGGTGGGTTCAATCACTCAAGACGTTCGGTAAGTATGGATTCTTCATCGAGTGTGACATCGAGGCACCAGTGGAACTGCAAGACAAGTGCAATGACTTGCCATTCTTTCCCGTACAGAAGGCAGGCATGTACTCCGATGGAATCAAGAAGTACGCTGAGAAGAACGTCATTGTGGACAAAGTGAAAGAGGTGAATACACCGAAGCTCATCTGCGATCTTGTGCCTCGTCGCAAATATCTCGTGCATTACTCACTGTTGCAACTGGGCATTCAACAGGGATATCGTGACACGCACATTCACCACATCATTCGATTCAAGCAGGCACCGTTCATCTTCGAATATGTGAACATGCTGAGTGAGAAACGAGCCAAATCCAAGACCACTGTGGAGAAGAACCTGTACAAGCTGTTGGCAAACTCGACCTATGGCAAATTCGTGGAGACTGGGCTGAAACGGATGAAAGTGAAGTTCGCTAACACATGGAATGAACGTGAAGCCATCATTCAGAAGCATGGGTACGACATGATCGCCGGGACTACCATGTATTCCGAGAATCTCATCGGCATCAAGCTGAACACATCGGTGCGCAGGGTGGAGAAACCATTCTTCATCGGGTTTGCCATTCTCGACATGTCCAAGCACGTCATCTACGACTTCTACTACAATGTGCTCAAGAACACATTCGATAACGTGGAGCTGTTGGGTCAGGACACGGACTCACTCATCGTGCAACTGCACGATCGCGCTAACATCGTTCACAAGATGTGCGACATGTACAAATCGTTCGACTTCTCGGAATTGGATAACACTAGCTACTTCTATGGTGAACTCGTGAAGTACTATGAGCATGAAGTGGACAAGAGCAAGTTCCCTTCATTGGACTCGTTCCTCAATTTCTACAAGAAGTTGCCTGGTCCCATCTTCAAGGACGAGCACAACGGACATCGCATTACAGAGTTCGTGGGACTTAGACCGAAGATGTATTGTTTGGTCGATGAGAAGCATGTGGTACACAATGAAGCAAAGGGAATTCCTCGCAATGTGGTGATCGATGGTGAGAGAATGAAGGTGAAGAACATCGATTTGTACAAGCGTGTCCTCGAGGCAGAGAAGAAGGAAGATGCAGTGATCGAAGGCAGCTTCAAACGCATCAACAATCAGGCCTTCGATATCAGCACGAAGGAGCAAACCAAGACCCTCATGACGTGCACGGATAACAAGCGATAAATCTTGGACGACAACGTACACACACTTGCGTTTGGACATTACCGATTGAAGGACCTGTAATGCCCCTCTGTAAAGGAAATGTTGTTTTTTTACTTTGTTTTCTTTATCAAACAGTGTATAAAGGGCAGACAATGACTACATTGGCAGAAAAATGCCGAAAAGGTTTTCGCGCTTTATGCGTCATTTCCCTACTACTTATATGTAATTATTATAAGGAATTAAATGATATAATAAAAATAGGGGCATGAAACAAATAAAAGCCATTTTACTACAAATTCACTACTAATTCATATGATCCGTTCAAATACTATGTAAGACGATCATTTTCTTATTACTTTCCAATAACCACTATTTCCACGACACTACACAAAAAGGGACACATTGTTTAATAAACAGGCTCTTTCTATGTATGATATGTATTGCATATAACAACGCTTTGTTAGAAGCATCATATAAATAGTTAACGAACTATAACAAACTGGAAAGCTTGTTAGTCAAAATACTTTTAATTGACATCCCAAATCATGGATTCTAACAGTAGGAACAGCGAATATGTGATAACAATTAGATGGACTGCAAACTCTTAAGGGAGGCGAGTTTCTCCTGGATGGCTACATTACTCTTGGTGAGCAAAAGGAGATCACTTTCGGTGGCTCCAAATGCACTCTCCAATGCTTTCAAGGGGATCACGAAGACGAATATCTTTTGAAGAAAGATCAGAAAGTCTGCTTGTTCCAGAATGGAGTACTCAAGATGATATATGAAGAAGAAGCGGACGGAGCTCAGATCGGAGAGTTCACGAGGTTTGAGAATGGTTGTGTTTCCTTTGTCCAGTCATTTGATGACATATTGGATAACCGCAATTTCAACCGGATAGTAAACCATGTGAATGGGGAACGGATGGAAATCTATTCTCATGACAGTGACAAATTGATGTATCATGGAGAATTCAATGAGAGACGTGAGAGAGAAGGATGGGGTATCCAATACGATGAGACATCGGGAAGAATGTTGTTGGAAGGAATATGGAAGGGAAACAAATTGGTGGAGATCATCCGTAAAATCGAAGGGACCATTATGATCGAGTTTAAACGAAATGGAGATAACACAATCGCCTCTAATCGAATTCCCCTTTATGTGGGTGAATTCATTTATGATGAATCGAAAGAATTGTTTATTCGAAATGGTCGAGGATACTGGATCGATGAAGAAACTCGGATTGCTACTCGCGAAGTGGAGTGGAAAGATGGAGTGGAAGTGAGTGGAAGAGATCTCTATGATGGATGGTACACTCAATCCACAAAGCCGAAGCCGAAACCCAAACCCAAACCCAAACCCGCTCCGATGCCCGTGCCTGCTCCTGCTCCAAAACCCGCTCCTGCTCCAAAACCTGCTCCAAAACCTGCTCCAAAACCTGCTCCAAAACCTGCTCCAATACGCGAAGAACCTGCTCCTCTTCGATTCATCGTCACTGGATCTACAAAATGGACCGATGTGAGTTTGCAAGTGACCGATTTGACGATTTCATCGAATTGCTGTAACGATTTGAATGCATTGGATCTGAATCGATTCGAGTGGCTACGATCTATCGAAATCGGTAATGAATGTTTTGAATCAGTGCAAACATTCAAAATCGATGGATTGAATCGATTGAAAACTATCAAAATCGGATACAATTCATTTACTCAGGTAAAGTATGATTGTGGAAATGATAAATGGAAATCATTTCACATATTAAATTGTGAATCATTGGAATCCATTCAAATTGGACAATATAGTTTCAGTGATTTTGCTGGAGACTTTGAATTGAAGAATCTACCACAGTTACAATCCATTCAAATTGGTACAGTTGGAAGTGATTCAGCCAATTTCTATTTTAGTTCATTTGTGATTCGAGGTATTGATATGATATTGAATATTTGAATAATGTATAGATCTTCCAAATCTACAATCCATTACATTAGGTGATGATACGTTCCGTTTATCCTTATCAACAATAATTGAAAGTATTGAATGAATTCAAATGAAATGATTGATGTAGATCTTCCATCATTACAATCCATTCAACTCGGATTTAGTGCACTTCAAGGAAGTTATGATGACGATTCAGCTTCATTGATAATGCGAAGTAATAATGAATTGATTGGTTATGATTTGTTTTGTAGATCTTCCAAATCTAACATCAATAACTTCTGTAGGATGGAGTTTCAATAATCCTCGTGTAGTGAAATTGGAAAGTATTTCTGAATATTGAATATTGATAGTATTTAGATATTCCAAATCTTCGAATTGTCAAGCTACCTGATTCATTCAAGAGAGTTCGATCGAAAAAACCAATTTCGAGTATAGTTTGATTGATTTGATTTGATTCATAGATGTTTCTTCCATTCTCGATAGACTTGTCTAAGTCAAGAGATGGTAATTCCAGCATTGAATCTACACAAATCACTTCATTCCATTCCATTCCACCCAATGATCATTGTATGTTCAATGCTTACTTTGTTTGTTTCAAACCCCTTACCATCATTCTTTGGTCATTGATTTAGGATCCAATCATCGATTGACTCTTTTCCATCATTACTACCCAGATTGGTTTAGCTAGCATGTTCCAATCCTTCGTGTAACGATGTTAAGAATGAAAATAAAGAATTTAAGAGAAATGAAAGACCCAAACTAATACTATCCAGTATAGTTCAGTGTTCAAAATAGAAATGTGTTATACTTGACAAATCACTAAATTCGGAATGATTAAATTGAGACGATCAAGTGTATGAACTGGATAGCCTCAAAAAATAGTTATATATACTAATTTGGATAATGATAATAGAAAGGACAATAAATTCCATTCATTGTCTCTATTCGATTTACATGGTTTGAATGAGAATATACATATTTGAAATGAATTATGTAGTAAACTATTGATTTTGGAAGTAGTTAAGATTTGTATTATATCGTTCAATATTTATAGAAGATTAATCAACAATCAGATGGATTGATAGATTGATAGACAGAGAGTATAGTATAAAAACGATAGAAGGAAATTGTGTTATGGAAACCATTTTAATACTGACTACAACATACTTCAACAAATGAATCAAATATCAGTTTTGTCTGAATCTATTCCATATTCAAACGGATATATTCACATTTAATAACCACTTATTATAGCTATTATTACTCTATTATTGTATTGTTAGTGAAAAAGTGCGCTGTTCGTTGTTCACCTCGAACCTATTAGAAAGAAACACAATGATACCTGTATTCTATTTCCTACATTAATTCGGTCACATCCAACCGTTCATTGATTTCGATATACTTATTGTTTCAGATTTACGTCATATATGTATTACTAACTAAATTTTCTTGTTATGCTCTAACGAATAAACTTGTTCATCATAATCACACTTTTTGTACTGTCTTTCATTCTCTTTTTTCTTTGTGTTATGAATAAGATATGATAGCGATTGCTGTTTCTTTTCTTTTCTTTTCAAACAGTGATTCATAATTGTTTGCACATTTGTAATGACTTTTGCATAATCAGTATAGTAGTAGGTCTCATAGTAAAGTGCTGTACCCAATCTGTTGGTGTATCATACACATTATGTTAGGTGTTATATCCGTTTTTCACTACTCACAATCACAGACTACACAATTTTAATGAAGTATGTCTATTTGGTTGTTATTTTCAATTCTAAACATTGATTATTTTAATGTCTGTATTTCTGACTTGTCTCATTGTAGTTACCTAATTATACATAACTGATAAAACAACTTCACTGTTATTTGATGACTTCTTAACTGAAAGCGTTGCTTTTCAAGCATATTTTGAATTTCCATTTACAGATCGATTTTCTCAATGCAAACAATTATAATAGCCACAACCACTCGTTACTTATGAAACTACTATTTGGGGACATACCATATCACATTTCAACAATTTACTCTCCTTTACACGGATCAAATAACAAAAATATGAAAAACAATCCAACAAGAATATGTTATTCTGCATTCTATTCACGTCATTTATTGTTTTTTGTTGCAAAAACACACAAATCAGTTACAGATGTATATATTATACTATATAAGATCCCTATCATTCAAAAGAACCCAAGACAATTGAAAAATGGTTATTTGAGCCTTTTAGATGTGTTTGTAGATTCATCCGTATGCGTTTTATTCTTTGTACCATGTTATACTACAATTCTATAAAACTGATCAAGAGCATATTACAAGCTGCTTGATTATTGATTAGAAATGTTGAATTACCCTGTTTTTTCATTATCAATTATTCTATAGTATTATGCAACCAGCTTAATGTTGATTTGATAAAAATACTCTTATACACAATAGTAATATGAATTGATAATTTCAAGCAATAACAACTTTTACTTACATATCGTTTCTGTGCATGTAATACGCTTATTGGTGATTCATATCCTTCCATGTTATTTATCAAAATTCTTAAAGCAAATCTCTATGCAAAAGGCATAGAAGTGATGTTACCACATTACGTTGTAGCAAGATTATCTACTAACCATTCACGTATTTCTATTTTATTGTATGTCTAATAGATGTTATTATTAGACTTTACACAAATTTATACAGATATTAACATTACTTATCAATATCCAAATGATAATACACTATTATGAGTCTATATAATCTTTAAAATAGCTTGATAATTTTTTTTTATCGCTTTTGTTAATTCTGAAGCATATTTGGAATTGGTAGACTTAAGTGTTTTAAGTAATTGACACAATAATAAGAAAAATGCAATGAATCATTTCCTTATACTCTTTCAAATACTGAATCTAATCAGCATAACCTGTGAAATCACTAAATGTATGATAGTTCTTTATTGCCAAGACTCTAACTATCTAACAATATCCGTTCAATTATCCTTTTATTTATTCTAATAGCTGGAATAATAGATTATTCTTTAATAATCTAAGCTGTTTAAAAGAATGACCACTAAAATCAATTCACACACATTAGCTAAACAAGTCCAAAAGTATTCATCATATTTACACCTCTCTTAGCATACTCGCTTTTAGATTTCGTTGTATTACATTCCATAATACAATACGAATGATATTCATGTAGTAATTCTAGAAATTATCGTTCTTATTATTTCAAATCAATACTCACTCTTCTATAATAGGGTGTTGATCTTTATAGCCATCGCAATGATGATTGGAATACACTATATCCTAAGAATATCATATTCGGATGAATGTACAAACTGGCCTCTGACCAATTAGTATCAGTTGTTAATATCACAGTCATTACAAATGCAATAGTGATAGCAGTTTATCGAATTGGTATCCTAGTGAGCTACATTCGTCACATTGGATATTCTTATAAATCGTACTGAATTACTAATTTGACTCATTCCAAGTGTATACTGATTATCTGTAGATTTTCGTAATCCATTTTTAGTGTTTTGATAATATAATTTTTGTATATTCCATTTTCTATACTATTCTCTGTCACAATATGTAAGAGAATAGAAATGTTCTCTTTATATTTCGTCATTGCTGTTGTTGACAAGGTTTTATTATACAGTGTAGTCGAATAATACATACATCAAAAATCGTGGTATTGATTTTACTTTTACCTGTTAGTTTTGATGATTTGTGAACGAGTCTACTCCAATGAAGCTGACCTCTCATTGTTTGGTAATTATAAAACAATGATTAGCTCTTCCATTAACTACATTGATAATTCCCAAATAATGAAAGTAAGTGCCCTGTTTGTTTTCTTCCTAATGCTGCATATTCAATGATGAACAAATGTAAATATTCTCATCACCACATCCAAAATGTCTTTCCCATATTTGTTGATGATCACACGAAATAGTTTTTATGCAAACCTTCAATTCTTATCCCACATTTGTGTCAACAGCATAATAATCCTATATTATCTTGGCTAGACACACCAGTAGCTTTTCTAAATACAGTCTTCTTCAGTGTTATCTCCCTTATTCTCGTACGTTTCTTTGAAATAGCACAAAATGAATATTCCTATCTACCATCATCAAAACTGCATAAACCACATAGATTATCAACAAAAGTGCCATTTTCCACTATATTTGCATTGCGCGAATATCGGAATACTTTACACCGCTTGTCAACCCTAATTTCATTATGAGCAGTGATTATTACGTAATGTCATGTACATCAATACTTACCTCTGATAAATACCTTCAAGTTGTTTTCTGTTTAGTATTCTCTTTTAAAAACGATTTATCTTCATCTATCATTATTCAAGCTTATCTATTATATAATGAATACCACCATTATTGATGTATTATGCTGTCTGCATACTCCATACTTTTGATACATGTTTCTTGATCCGAAATAGATTTAATCCAAAACACCCATATAGTCATTAACCACTTCTTTTGTTATAAATTATAGGGACTCTATTTAAACAATAACTATATTCCTATCTATTTTGAATCTATATGTGCTAGGAACCTAACGATAAGAAAATAGAAACATAAAACAGACAGTATTTAACACTATGGTGGTCATTTCCCAAAAAGTAGTAAACTCGATTCTTTCTGAGTAAATACTATTTCAACCAACACTACCTATATTATCCATTCATGGCACTTCTTTTCAAAATAGAATTCGCTCCACTTGGTTCTATTTACAAAGTTATGGCATTTTCGATCATTTACAGCATTTCTGTCGATTTCACCACAATGTCATTTTCATATTAAATCGATTCGTTTTCCTATCACATTCTAAAACTACAAAAAACAGCTCTTTCATTTAACAAATTCCAATTTTCCTTTTTCTTCCATATTTCTGCTGTATCCTTTATCCCCGTTCTTAGTTACTTGCAACCATTGCACACAACCATTGCAACCCTCTTTCACAAAACATATAATATCTTTACTATTCCTTATATTTTTATAATGAGCGAACGAGGTCGATTCCGAAGAAGTGTCTCATCCAATGAACATCCTATCCAGGTGAGTTAAACTCGATTCCTAATATTTGTAGTTCATTGTTGCTGAGGGGCAATCCAACGTTTTTTCAATCAATAAAGAGCAGTTGCATGAACTGATCTCCCAGGTATATCCACTCAATCAGGTTTGACATAGATTCCACATAATACTCCGCTTAGCGTTATTTCAATTGTAGGAGCTTTTCGAAGCGGTAAGTCTTTTTTGTTAAACTTTTTTCTCCGTTATCTTCACGCCTTAGAAGGTATTTACTCTCTTCTATTACTATTATTCGTAGGTGGACAACGCATCTCACAAGGGTCCGTTTCTTCTTGGATGCAGTTTGGTGGAACTATCTTAGAAGGGTCCTTGAACAGTGCTAGAAGGGAAAACGGGTTTTCTTATGGTGGTGGAAATCAAAGGGTAACAGAGGGCATCTGGCTTTGGAGTAAACCCTTTATTATTCCTGATCCAAGCACAGCTGGAGGAAAGCTGTGTGTACTCCTTATGGACACGCAGGGGATGTGGGATGGGCAGACAGGTCAAGGGTTGACAACGAGTATTTTCGGTTTATCGACACTCCTCTCTTCCTATCAAATTTACAATGTCCAAAACCGGTTACAAGAAGACCAGCTCCAGCACTTAGCGATGTTTTCAGAATATAGTTTAAAGATCAGTGAAGTGAAGAAATGGAAGGAGAAAGCGCCATTTCGTCATATTGATTTTCTGGTGCGAGATTATTCAGCATTTTCGAATGAAGAAGATGTAGAATCCTGTCTAGAAGAAATGAAGACTTATAAACGAGAGTTTTTAGCTCCTCGAGATGCAGATGATCTCAATGAAACGCGAAACAAGATTCGAAAATGCTTTGAAGAGATTGATGTGTTTTGTCTGCCTCACCCAAATCGAGAGGTTACGACTTTGTCATTTAGTGGAGTTATCGATTCCATCTATCATCCATTCCTTGCTTTGTTAGGATACTATGTCGATCACTTGTTTCGAAATTGGATACAACCCATGGAAGTGAACAACCGAATCGTGTATGCCAAGGATTTCGAATCGTAGGACTTCAGCGTTTGTGTTAATCTAGTTATGCATTGCGATATGGAGAACTCTTTGCCAAACAGTCGAGTTTCCCATCCGTTCATTCTATCCTCCAAGCCACCTTGATAATCGCGAGTATCATATTCATCCACGGACTTTGCTAT